>NW_020271702.1:257553-307490 GCF_002803265.2 Melanaphis sacchari | reverse complement strand
CGGTATTACCTGCACCAAATTATCATACATCGAATGCGCATTAACATGTTGAACAATAGAATCGTATAAAAATAGTTTTGATTGAAAATGTAATGATTTCATAAATCATATGTAATAAATACACCTATATAATTAAAATAAATTGAATTTCAGTCATAGTAATTACAAATAATATATTAAATGAACACTTTGTCGGCAAATTACAGTCATAAAGTACAAATATAAATATAATTTGAATAAATTGAAAATAAGCCATCGCTGCCATCACAAAATCTCTCCATTTCTATCATTGCGTCGTAAAATATTTAAAACAGAAATATCTGTACAATATTTTGAAAGTTATGAATAATTTCAAGATCAATAACAGAAACAATCTCAGCACTTTGGTATACCTTTTTAAATTCTATTGTTATAATATTGATGCGAATGACGTAAGACCTTTAAACGGCTACTGCGGAAATGATGTATAACCCAAAATCGAATGATGCGCAATGTCTTACAAAAAGGTCAAAATTACATCAATCGATGGCAATGACAACCGGCGCGATTATGATAACATCTATTATCTGCCTATATTATAAATGACAGTAAGTATTTTGAGATTAGCGAACAATATCAAATATCATCTGAAAAATAGCGATGCGTATAATATGTCGTACCGACATATGATTTATGAAAAATCTATGCTGCACTATTTGATTTTACCGTCGGTAATAAAAAGTTCAACGTACCAAGCTCGTAGAAAATCTAAAAACAAAATGAAAACATACGAAAACCGCGTTTAGAAAAATTGACGTATTAAAGAAAATATTCTCGTTTTAGTGCCCGGACGACAGGAGTAATACGTGTAACTGAACGAAGTACAATCGGACAATGCGCAAACAATAATTAGCGCTGATGCGCAAATGATGTACGACCGATATCGGTAAGTTTTAATTATAACAAACCGGGTGTAATGATCTTAGATTAAAAGTCTCGGCCAAACTCCTATATTAAATGCACTAATTGTGTCGATAATATTATGACGTTTGCTATGTATTATGACGTGTACGAATGTAGTGTCGGTGATTTTTGATAAGTTAGAAAAATATGTGAAACGAATAAGTTTGATTTTTACACCAACAAAATTGGAGGTAATAATTTTTTTAACATTATTTAAATTTAATTCTAAAATAATAATGCATTTTTATTTTATTTTTTTATTTACCATTGTATTAATATTACGATTTAGTGATACAATTTAACACATTAATTTTATTTTAAATTTGTAATACAATATTATGTTAATATAAATATCAAATATATGATCGAGCGATTAAATATTATTTCATCATTTTTTATTATAAAAATCAGTTATTTAATCTGCTGCGGTAACTATAATATAATGTGATAACTAATAGCTTTCGAGTATACCTTGTATTTGAGTAGGTGGTTTTTATTTATTATTATTACAAATAAAAAATCGTTAGAGGTTACATATTATCTCGGCAAAAAAGTTTTTGTACATTTTTTAAATTACTGTTAAAATCTTTGGAATATTGCAAATGCTTTGAAAGATAAATAAATATATAGTATAAATACTTATTTTGAATACTTAAAAATTTTAAAATTTTATTTTATAAATAATAATAATAAAAAATGTTTATACTTAATTAAATGTACACAGAAAATTATTTTTAATTAAAAAGTATATTTATATAAAATATAATATATCTTAGTTCTAAATTTTGAGTGAATGTTAAGGTAAAAAACTTCTTACTGTAGAATGAAAAGAACATGGTAATCGGTACATAAAATAAATAGGCAATGGCTTTTATAGAAAAAATTGAACTAAATATTTTTAAAAATCATATAGTATATAATAATAATGTAGAGGCACCTCACAAATGTTTTTATAATAACTAAAAAATACCAATTTTTTTAAATATAAATGCCAAATTTTGTCAATTTACAACTTAAAATAATATTCATAAAAAATATTATACATTTGTATTTTTAAGAATTATAGGTTTTCACAAAATTTTAAACTGTTGTAAAAACAAATCATACTGGATCAATAATTGGTTTTTCAAATTTTCTTTCCTATACAATTGTTATTTTATTTCATTAATCTTAAGTGACTAAAAAAAAAAAAAAAAAATAATATGTAAACTAAGATTTAAATTTCTAATTTCCAAAGTAGAAATGATAATAGTTTTGTACGACTGAGATTAACAAATTTATTAATTAAATTAATATTATCTAATTTAAATAATAATGTTTGCATCAGAAACAATAAACTTTACAATTGTGCTGTATGTTATTGACCTTGAATGACTTGAACCAATCACAAGTCCACGATTGAATACTGCAGTAAATTGGCAATACTAAAAAAACCGAGATTATGAACTTTGTACTAGGTCGCCATATTTTTTAATTAATAGTAATTCAAATAGAATGTATTAAACATTTAATGATATAGATCTTATAAACCGTTAATGACGTAAAATAATTTATTATATAATTATATTATTTAAAATGTTAAATTAATTAGCAAAAACAAGTACGAAAAAATAATAGAAATGATACTTTGATACTATTACACTATTTGACCTACCTGTCCGGAAATGAAGGTAGAGGGAGGAATTACTACATATACCTATATATAGAGCTAAAATGAATATTAACATTTATTTTCGAGTCAGATTCAAATCGTCCCGGCTTCTAAAATATTGCAGATCGTCCAACAACGTTTTTTTGTAAGTATTATCAGAATATTATGTGTAGAAATAAAAGGGAGATTAGATGATCGCTTGCTTTTCTGTACGGTTAGGCATCAAGCATACCTCATCATTGTGTAAGTTACACGATTTTTAAATTTCGACAGCATTACATTTATTATATTTTAAATGTTTAACTTTGAATTATAAAAACAATTAACAGTACATATAATTATATAATCTATAATTGTTATTAATTTGTGAGTCAATACTGCCTTGAATGAGGAAGATGCGAATAGGTTTGTGATACAAATAGGGTAAAGCTTAAAATTGATGTATTCGCGATCTGTTACTATACATTTTTTACTGTAAAATAATTTGTAGTACTTCCAATAATTCGACTGATTATATTTTTCATAAAAATAATTCTTCATCGTTGTTGAGTTTATGAAGATGAATTAATTACGTAATTCGGAAGAAAAAATATATATATTTAATATTCTACGTTTGTAATGTCATTTTTATTTATTTATTTTTATGTTTTATTTTTTATCAATTAACATGCAATGACCATCAAAGGACGTGCAAGACATATTACAAGTGTCACCGTCATCCATAAATTTGGCAAACTTTGGAAACCGAACTGCAACTTCACATATATTAATTTTAAAATTCACACATATACTCTTATTTAAAAAAATATTATGGTTATGATTAGTAGAATATTCATTGTTTTATTAGTAATTTTTGTGATTGTTTCTGCTTCTACTGACTTTGATGATATAATAGCATCAAATGATTTGAGACCATGGACCAATGAAGATACTCTGGCATCTCAGGCTGCTCAACAAGGGACTGATAAATTTTTAGGAATTCTTCTCAAGTATGTTGTCAAAAAAGTGATAGTAAGAGGAGCCAAAAGACTTCTTGCTTACGCTATTGTAGATGGTGCAGGAAATGTCGTCGACGATGTATTTAAGATAGAAGACGCTTAGATTTGGTTGAAAGTGATATATATTTTTTTAAGTGTTGTATAATTCATCGTGATAATTATTTATAATTTTATGATGCGTTACATTGCACACATTTGGTTTTTATTAACTCAATATGTTTTTTTTTCACTTTCTGTATTTCATTATATAGAACCGTTTGTAGATAGTACTAATCAATCAGTTAATATATCTCAAGTAGGTAGTGATTATGGGTATAATTGCAATTACATACATTATAAATCACAAACTGTTTATAGTTATCAAGTTCACTTAGATCGCACTATTTATATGAGGTATAAACGCCGAAAATGCAATAATAAAACCGTGCCGTATGATCCTCCTAATATAGAAGTTAACAGACCTAATTGTTTGAATGAAGACTTTTATTTCCAATTAAGTACAAAATTAGATATTATTCCATATATGCCTCTTTATGGAATGAGTTGTCTCAATGAAACTGATATCCTGTCGAATTTTTCGTGTGTTTTGGTCGCCGAAAAATATCCTGATATTGGAAAATTACCGGCACCACGATGTTGTAAGATTTTTCAGTGTAGTAGGATATGTAGAAGAGATGAATTTTACATGTATAAAGATTGCAAATAACTATTAAATCATATATTGGTTATTTTAAACTTAAATAAAATTGCTATTGGACTTTTATTCGATACTCAATGTAAATATAACTCCCATACGGTCACACTTAACACATAATTATATGTATGTTAGAACTATTTCAAAGCAATAAAGAAATTTATTTAATAAGAAATAAAATATGTTTATGAATAATTAATTAAATCTACCATTAAATCGTATACCTATTAGTTTTTTTAAACTTAAATTGCTATTGGCCTTTTATTCGATACTTAATGTAAACATAACTCCCATGCATACCCTTAACACATAATTATGTATGTTCAAACTATTTCAAAGCAATAGAGTAATTGTTTTCATGAAAAATAAAATATGTTTATGTATAAATAATAATTAATTAAATGATAATTAATTAGATAATAAAATATTCAATGAAACCAAGAAAAAAAAAAATTAATTCCGAATTTTTATTAGAATATTAAAAAAACGAATTATATACTTTATTATTTTAGTGTAAAGATAAATTGTTTATGAATGCTGTGTTCTTAGCATAATATATTTAAAATGTAGATAGCATACTTTGTGCTTGTAGTACTAATAATATTAAATGTGTATGAGCTATATCATAATTTAAGAGCTGGTGGGTATTGTCCACCGGCCATTAGAAAATAGATAATTTAATTGTATATCATTATGATTTTCACAGTTAACAATAAATAATTACTATATGTTATTATTTAATACAACAATTTAAATGATTTAAATAAAAATATAGAAGAGATATTATCTACTTTATTAACCTATAAATTGTACTTATTCATTAATTTTTCTATTTTAACTTCAACAGTAAAAATTAAGCTTTAGACACACAGATTATTTTGTGTTATTAATATTACTATTATAAATTCAAAATATTGTTATAATGTCATAGACAAATTACTAATGACGTTAGTGTATAAAATAAAGCTGATTAAAATCAACGACAAAATGATGTCCAAATATTGTAATTTATATTTTATGAAATTTTTATATACTATTTGGCTTTTTTGTATAATAATTGATGATAAAATTACAATTAGATACTCGTATATACGGCGTTTAATGTGAGCGATTGAAAGATTTGAAAGTATATCTATACATATTTACTCGATATACACCTACTCGTCATTATACGGAAAGCACAAGACTTGGTGATTTGAACCAATACCAAAACTTTATATTTTTTTTTTACGTCTATTTAACCCATTGTATAGAATAATTTTTTTTTAATTCAAAATTATTTTATTTCGGGTTAAACTATTTCTTTGTCAAATATTATTAAGATATTTTTAGTGAATAAATTTTCAAAAACAATTAATTAAAATTCAACTTCCAGTAACGGTAAAATCAATACATAATCATTTTTGTGGAAGTAACAAAAACAAATCGTTAGCCGACTGCTTATTGCAGATAACTTAATGAAATTCTTTCATAGCTAAAACGATTCGAAAGGTAAGTTTTATTAAAAACGTATTTTTAGTGGTTTCAAGAATACTTAACCTTTAAAAAAAAAAAAAATCATCGATTGGTGTTAGTGGCAATTCCTTTAAAAATGATAATAATAATTCTTTGTTTTAGTCCAGAACAAAAATAATTGTTATCATCAATCCGCAATCAATCGTTATTTATTAGTATATAGATACGACTAGGTACCTCCTATATACAATTTTACTAATAGTACATTTTTTAGTTATTAAAATTCGATTGAGTTGGAAATTTGTTTTGTAGTTTTGAAGTTAAAATTTTGATTCTAAATGAAAATTTTTTAAAATTATTTTGTTAAAATTAAAATAATAATATTAATTCTAGAAACTCGAAACTTATATCGTTATTATATAGGTATGTTGAATTAACTGAACCGATATGGAGTCCGACTTTCGTGTTTTCAATTGTCTTATTATTATAATTATAATATAGTTTAAAAGTCAATACTATGTTTGCTTATAATCGGTAGGATATGTTCAGATATTAATGCTTTGTGTTGTAGTGTTGTGATTTTTATTAATTTTGCGGTAACAATATGTACATCTACATTCTTATAACCTATGTATCGACTTAACAAAGCTAAACAACCATTTCGTTGCTAATGCAGAAGCAAAATACAATACTGATTCGTTGTATTCACAGATTTATTAACAGTATAATAATATGTTAATAATGGTTACGTTTTATTGTTTTTCTATAATTTTAGATACAAAAAAAAAAAACGTCGAAGTAATTTCAAATATTTAATGACTATATCATATTTATACAATTATAATTCATTCAAAAACTTGCTGCTCATTTATTAAAAGAATATAATAGGCATAGGTTAGACGCTCGTGAGATTGTTAGCTATTCGCTATACCTATACTATTGAAACAATTGTGTTTGTGTATTTGATGTTAATTTTTATTTAAAAAATATATTTTTATTCTTTTTTCTTTTTTTTTTTTCAATGAGTACATATTAAAACTTTGAGTTTAAAACATTTATAACAAATTAACTCACTAAGATATTATGTTCCGTTCCATTTAGTTTGGTACATATAATATATATAAATATTTTATACCTAACTACAAGCAACTCAGATTTCAGCTTTAATTCAGCGTACCTAGGCCGTCTACGAGATCAAACGTATGATAAAAAAAAAAAAAAAAAAAAAAACCAGTCAATAAAAAAAAAATATGTATCAATATATATAATTAGAAAACATTAAGCTTAGTGCATTTTATAAAATAAAAATTTAATATTCATCCTTAAAACTTAATTCTACTGAGACGCATGGCCGTATGGGAAAACAAGTATTATTATTATTTATTATCTATTAAATTTCAATTGTTTCAATCTACTTAGTCGCAGCCTGCAGGCAAATACAATAGTACGTAATACGACCTGCAGCACGTAAATCAAATAATTTTACCATTAATTGTAATACGATCTAACACTGATCTCATTTTTTTAAACATGTCTATAGTGTAGATATTTGATATTATGATGAACAAATAATATAAATAATAATAAATAGTGATAAAACTAGAAAAATATACAAGTACGCCATTATTATTGGTGTGACTTTCCGTTTGAAACCGAAAAAGAAAAATGTAACGTGTCAGTGTATCAGTGTAGTCATTTACATGATAATGAGACTAGTTGGATTTCGCCGGATGGGAGTGTTGTTCTTTTGTGTTTTGAAGAACGTTTAGGTACACGAGCGGTTTGGACGACGACATTGAAATTTTTAAGCCCATCATAGTAATACAATATAATAATATGACATTCACGGAACACCGTAACGTTACACGAGGACAAAAATATGTTCTGTACGGGAGGATATAGTATCATTGTTTTATTTTTTCGACTATTTTGACCGTTTTAACTACAACGGCTGCCGCCAAAACACAGTTCACCGTCGATGCGATCGTTTTTGGTTTACGAGACACGGCCAAACGAAAAACGTCACAGTCGTAATAATGTTCAAACGTGCAGCAAGTACGCGAGTGCCGCCGGGACGAGCGCGGCCATCAAGGCGGCGCACCGTACACCCGACGCTCGACTTCGATCGCGACACACCTCCTCGTCGCAGCCGTTGGGTCCTAGGTAATTTTTGAACTTGTTCTCGATGAATTTCCACGAGCACAGGCCGACGTTGCAACCCGGGTAATCGTACACGCCCTCGTTCAGGTAAAACATCACTTTGTTCGCCTCGTCGCCTTGATCACACCTGCAGCACACGATACGCACGACTTTACAACAACAACAACAACGACGACGATAATAATAATATTATAATTATTGGCACTCGCCGCATTGAAATAATAACGGTCAGACAATGACGACAATGATTGCGCGGTCAAAGAGTATTATTGTGATCACAGCGAGTAGTGTTCACTCGTACCACTGCCGAGGTGCCTATACCTACTTATTTCGTACGGTGGTTATCGGTCGATCGTATAATATTATTATTATTATTATTATTATTATGCGGTAGGTTAGTGCGCACGCCGTACCAGCCATAAAAAAAAAAATAATAAAAAAACGTATTGTAAGGTATCAGCTGTACTAAGGTCGGTAAAGCACGATTGAACATAAAACGATAGAGCATATTATACCTTTTTAGCAACACGATTGAGCATAGAATATTGTATACAATGTTGTCACATTCACGTTGCGAACATTTTGTAGTTTATTATTTTTTCACATATTAATTACACCAATTATTAAGATATATCAGGCGCGAGCTGTGAGCCGGCCCAACTTTATCGACAACGTTATCGATTAATAAATTAATTTTAGAGCAAAAAAGTTCTACAGCGTTTTAAACATTTATCATTGGGGGAAAATATAAAACAATTAAGATACAATTCCAAAATTATTATAGATTATAGAAATAATATCAGTGTTCGATCACCTATCGTCGTGTCACATAAAGTGCGATTCTCATGTCCATGAAGTCGTTGGATATTGATCGAAACACAAACAGAAACGTTGACTAAGATCAAATCAATTCAAAATAAGTCCATAAAATTACAATCCGTTAAAGAAATTTAAAAAATAGAATTTAATATTCAAGCTTTCGACCAATATTTAAATCGTAAGAATACGGAATCTTTATTAAAATATTTAAGCCAACTTGGAAACAGATACCAAGGTATAAAAATATAATTTAATTTATTATTATTATCAAATAGATTTATATATTATATAATGTGACTACTATTGGGACTGTTATGGACTTATAAATATTTTTATTTTATTATTTTATGTCATAACTATTATTATTATTATTATTATTATTATCAAACAATCTAAATACTATTATAATGCGATTAGGTATATTACATATTGACTATGAAATCATGACATGTTATATTTTGAATTATTATAATTATTTGAATACATAATTTTGTATAATACAGTTCAAAATTAAAAAAAGGCAACGTTGCATAGTTTTTTTATGCTCAATCGTGTAGGTTTTCTTTTGTATTTTAATGTCCTTTGATACGCCGACAATTTTGCTCAATCGTGTCACAAAAAAAGGTGTTTTATGCTCAATCGTGTTACAGCCACTAAGGTATTGGTGCGATCTGTGCATGTCGCACAACGCTGTAATACAGCTGCGATAATGGCATGAACACCGTACCTACTACTTATGTATTATTGCTAAGACGATGTGGACTAAATCGATAAAGACCCTCACGCGAGTTTATCGACCGAAACCATGTTATAATATTATGTACAACGTTTCTGTTGGAATTCGTCGTGGAAAACATGTCATAATGTTGCGGAAATATCAGATTTACCCACACTATACTTAGCACGGCGTTTAAATTAATGATAATATAAACATCTATCGGACGCAGCGATTTTGGTATATTATACCGATTGGTTTTTACGCTTACGTAGGTATATCTATGATGCGATGTTTTTGCGGAATGCCCGCAGAAATTATAGCGCACAAACAACGCGGCAGTGTATTTTTCTTCTCACATATCGGATTTAACATAATCGGTCTAAACTCATTTACGAATCAAATATTATATTGTTGCGCTTACTTGTAAAACACGGCGGCAAAATTACCGGAAAATGGGTCCACTTGTGACATTCTCCATTGACGACGATACTGAACATGGTAATTGAAATGGGTCAGAGGAGTTGGATCTTTGGCCACGCCTAAAGCCAACAGCGTAGTCAACAACCCGGCCGAGGAGCCAAACCTGAATACGGCCGAAGGCCTATCGGAATCGTCATTCGCCACAGCACTAAAAAAATAAAATTCAATGATAATAATTAATAATAATCAAATTTGATAAATCAGTTATCCATATTTAACGACGTACTATAATAAGTACTTTAAGGATCTTACTTCAAATATCCCATCAGCTCTTTAGCGATCGGACATCCCACTTTTGTGTTCATTTCAGAACCATAACCGTATTTATAGTAATAGTCCAAATCTTCATAATATTCTAAAAGCTGAGTAAGAGAGTTAAACACGTTAAAAGCTGTAATCAAACTTAAATCGGTTTATTAAACACACACTCACACACCTGTAACTCTTGTCTGGTAAACAGGCCACACCATGCCGGATAAGATTCGATTACGAGTGCTTTATTATAACGGCATGATTCGTACATTGCGTGGATTATACCTATAATTATATTGTATATATATAGAAAAATGTCACGCTTGTGAAAGTAATCACCACAAATATTGTAGTTCGTAGTATACTTACTGTCAGTTATGTTGTCTAGAAAACCCAGTCTTTTGCTTATCTGGCTCACCATTTCCATGTATTCTGGCGATTTACGAAAAAGCGAAGCTTCAGAATTTTGGATTGAATCAATTCTCTTAGGACAAGCCTCTAACTGTGGTTAAATCACAAGTAAAATTTAATTTAATATTTCACCCATATAATATATATATATATATATATTTATTTATTTATTTTAATACCCCGATAAAACTTGAGTTTTTTTGAATTTTTTCGATTGGAACTTTATAGTTGAAGTCATCTCCAAACATGGTTTTAGAAAATTCCTCAGCACTGTTCATAACTTTTCGGTCTTCACTGGCATAAATCTAACGTATACAAACAATCGTAAAAAATTTAAAAAATAATTTTCTAATTTATATAGGTTCCATCTCATTACTATCTCAGTGGTTCAAACATAATTATACTTTTATAATGACTTATCTACCTTGAACGTATTTTTGTTGATCTCTTTTACTAAAACTTCACTCATTTTGTCCTTTGTCCTTTTCGCAAGTAGTTGCATGTCCATTCTACCCTGAGGTGAAATATCATCTTCTGAAGAAGGATTAACTTCAAATTCCCAACGTTTTAAACTGTCTAATACGCTTTTACATAGATATCCATCTGTATAGTTCAAATAATATAATATTAATAATGTTAACCTTTAATTGTTCAATGCTTTTAAATGTACTTCTACGTTCTTCGTGATTTTTTATCACTCTGTCTTTGAATTGATGCAACTGACGGATCGCCAAAGATTCGTTGGTATTCGGATAACTGGTGCCCGATCTGATAAACATCCACACAAACGTCGGGCGGCAATCTAAATTTAAAATTAATTTAGCTCTGTATTATCTTTATTGTGTATATTATAATATGCATAAAATAATTATTTAATTATTATTATTTTGATATTATATACATTAAATAGAGTGTAGAGTGTAGACACATGTTTTCGACGAATCAAACGATGACGGGTAAAAACAAAAATATTAATAAATCATCTTAATATGTTATATTATAGTAGTTATTGTCAAAGTTCTACAAACTTACAAGGCACTGGTTTGAACTTCGAGTTGAATATCAGCTGATAGGCAGTCTTATGCGAAAAATACAGGTATGGATCCGGGTCGTTTGGTTCGTAGCACGAATCGCCGCCGGACAAATTAGCAGACAAGAACGCGAGCAACAGCAGTGCTCTTGATGATTGACCCTTCATTGTACACGGGTCGGTGAACTATATAAATTATTTTTAATTCTTTAAATTGAAATTCTAGACCAGTCGTATAGTTTCACGTTTTGAAGACAATGTCATTTCAGATGATCCCGGTATGCGTGAAATTGATAGAATTGCGGACAAAGACATTGAAATTAATACATGCTCACTTATTCGGTAAGTCAACGGCTTACAAATTTACACGATACTATCGTCGTTGCACGTAGGTACGCGGATTAATATTTATAATGGTATATAAACGATGGTAAACGTTTATATCGGTGTCGGGACGGTATGAAACTGAAAAAAAAATCGATTGAACATTATGCGGATGGTAAAACTATGATTTTTGTTTTTGTTTTGCATACGTATATTGTATTTATATAGGAACTGCAACTATTTATACACAATAATACGATGTGGCCATGTGGGTAGCACAACGAATACACGTCACAGCTGGTCACACACGTCTAATAATATTATTATTATTGTTATAGTGATCGCTGCGTACTTTACGTCAAAACTAATTGGCAAGCATACGTTTACCAATGATAATCAAAACAAAATTTAAAATTATTTTCGGTAGTTAAATGTAGAGAAAGGTCATAGGAAGTGCCTGCAGTTATTTTGTTCGTCAATTTCATATTAGATTTATTAATGTGAAAAATATTATTTTTTATACCAAGGTACATTTACTTACATAATCTTATATTATTGAATAGTATTAATGCAAATATTCTCAACAGAGAATATGCAAAAGCTAAAGCTAAAGCAAAAGCTTAACTAGATTACGAGGCTAAGTGAATAGTTTACTTTCTATAGCGTTAAGCATTGATGTATTGATTTATATCATATATTAATTATTTTATTTAATTAAAATTAGTTGTAAGCAAACGTTTAAAGTAAAGCTAATTTAAAATTACATTTACTGAGACTTATTCAAAATCTTTCTTAATTTTTAGCACTTCAATGTTTATTTTAAGTTTGAGTAAACTTTACTAAAAATATAGAGAAAAATTATCAGAAAAAGTACTATCTCTACATTTTAATACATAGAAGTGTTTATGTAACTTTTGAAGTTTTTTTAATACTTTAAAAACATGTTCACAGAAAAAAAAAAACATTATTGTAAGCTTATGGTTAAAAACAAACAATAAAACGTTTAATTTTATACTCAAATTTCTATTGATCATTAAAAATTCAATACTGATAAAACACGATTTTAATTTTTTAATGTCTTACAATAATATTATACATAGAACCGACTACTGCGTTTATGAAATATTAATAATTATAGACTAGCTTGAATTTATTGAAAAAGCTCATTTAAAAATGTATAATAGATAAGCATACAATTAATTATTGTTATAATTTTTTAAATTTTTACAATTAACGTTATTTATTTGATAGTATATGATTATGTATGTTTGATAAATTATGTTTTATATTATATGTTCATTGTTCGTATAATATAATTATAAATATACAATAATGTATGCTTACTAATTCAATAATAGGTAAGTAGGTGGGTACTATTATACTAATACGAATAATTGAATGCTTTACTACAATATTTTTTTAGTTACATACCACTATAATAATGTAACTTACTAATACACTCAAAATAATCTAAAGAAACTGTAATTTAACCTAAATTTAGATGACAATAGATGAAGAAATTGTTGTGGTTAGCTAAATGTACTATGAATAACAGCATTCCGAAATGTCGTTGATAGTTGCATTAATATATTTTAGTTAACAGTAAAAATAAAAAAAATAAATAAAAATAAATAACTAAAAAAAATACGTTCTCGATGTCATATTCAAACATATAAACATTATAAAATATTTAAGATTGAATTTCAAAAAATAATTAACTGTGTAGTTATGTATTTATATGCATATGTTATGTTACAAATATAAGAGCATATTATATTATACTTAAATACATTATGTATATAAACATGTATGTCATATGTGTTAAAACACGTGACATTCATTTTTAATTTATAAATTTATAAACATATTTTGTGCTTTAACTGATTCGTTAAGTAAAAAAAAATTAAAATATTTACAAAATTATGTTATTATATGCTAGTGATAACCGAGTAAATATCAATTTCACGGCTATTCATGTGGTAGCCGGCAAGTACCTACTTTTTTTTTATCTCCGTTGCCAGACAATTAAACTTACATTTCTAATTTTTAATCCGCTTATCTATACTTAACAATAACGTAAAAGTCTGAATAGTCACAATTTAAAAAATATCAATAAACACAAAAATAATAACAAACAAGTTTACTGGTTATTATTGAGCGTTCGGCCATGTTGGCGCATGCTATTAGAAAAAAATGTAGAATAATAATTGAGTAATTTTTACCTTGTAATAACGTTGATATGTATCACTAAAAATATAACTTTTATGCGAACATTGTCACTACAGAATAATAATTACGATACACGACTCGGGTTTAGTTAGTACACATCATCGTCCATGGTGAGATGAATGCTTACAAAACGAGACTGGTTCTGTGCGGTGTACTAGTACTTAGGTCTTCGCTTGCGGTCCGAGACCCCCTCCCAACAGCTAGAAGCGAGTTCACTGCACTATGCACTCGCAGCTGGTTCTGTATGTGTTACCATATTATAACGTACGTATAGGTATTAGGTACAACAGGTTGACTATAAATATTATGTTTACGTTACGTTCATACATTTATTTATATTTTAAAACAGTGAAAATTAAGAAAAAAAAAAATAAAAACTAGACAAGCGCATATTAATAGTATAATACAAGTTACAACCGTAACGACGATAAGTTGTGCTGCGGTAATGGCATCTACCGATCGCCTGTTCAGCGACGGACTCAACGTGAACACGTCTTATACTGCGGCTCTAGGTATAATATTATATAGTCAATATATTCCTATTTCAATGACGTCTATTGGTATATTTATAAAATATTATCTCGCCTTGAATGGAATATTTCACGATTATTTCTCATTTGTTTTAAAACATACCTATAATATTATAATATTATATTAATAGTATGAACGACGTAGAAAATCTTGACGTAAACAAAAAATACGTAGGTACCTACTTACTAAAAACTTAGAAAATAAAACTAATATAAATAGGTATTAAATATTGTTATTTATTATTGGAATGTTTACCTACTTTAAAAATGATTGAATCGTACGTCATACTATAATAAAATTGAAGTATAGGCGATAAATACATATTTTAATAGGTATTAGTGAACAAAGAAGTTTTAACTTACATCGCAAATTATTAAATGCTAATACGTATCTATTATAATATTATCTACGTATAATATTAGATGAATATTTGGTTAGACAAAAAAATTAATTTGAAAATAATAAAAATGTTTTCAATGAAAAACCTAATATTATTTCCTCGTGTAAAAGTAATTATGTTTAGTTATAACTTATAGGTACACACGCCTTGTACGTCTATGATCAACCAATAATTATAATAAATTTACGAGTAAATCGATATGCTTGATGCTTCTATTTTCTTGTTTTCAACTTTCGGAAAATGTATTTAACCTACTTTTTTTGTTGTCGCGTAATTGAATTAAAATAATAAATGAACCATGTTGAATAATTTAAAATGCATTAGTTACTTTGAAAACAAATAAAAACGTTTACGTGTATTGTAATGGTGTCTTAATGTTTCACCATATTTCCAATACTCAATAGCGCACCTTATTATTTCTATAATTTGATACTAATTGAACATACGTACTGTTATATTTTGTTCGTTAAAAATGATATTTTAGTATAATAGGATTTATAAGTGATTTATGTTTGTGTTAGTTGGCATTGAAAATTTCGTCCGTGGTATATGTGTTTCGGATGATACTATATTATTATTTTAGTATTTAACTTTTACACTAAAATCATTTTAATATTTATGACTATTAATACAAATAATCGTTATTATAAATGTAATAATACAGATTATAAAAATTTTATTACTTCTTTAGGATGGTACCTATATTATATCATGGTTACTAATATTGTCACAGTATAGACATATTTACGTGTTCACATTTGTAGATGTGTGAGTCATTCTCAGTTCCTTGAAAGCATTAAAATCCTTAACCTAATCTATTTATTAAAAACTTGCATGCATCACGATAGATATTGAAAAGAGATTATTTATTTTTTTTTTTTAAGATGTATTGAGAATTTTAAAATTATTAAGAGACGTGACTTACTAAATAATGTTGATTTTATCGATTTTATACTAATAAAATGATTATTTATTGCAAGCATTCTTAGAGTTTGTTTGGTTATTACAAAATATATATACAAACATTTATGTGCATTTTTTGGCGAGAAGTTAGCGTTCATATAGTAATGTGTGTATGACATACTGCGTAGTACCTAAATGTATCTCAATTAAAATCGATTTTGAGAAGTAAAAAATTATTCTATCAGCTAGAAAAACATAAGAACCTGCCAATGAATTATTTGAGTATTGAAAATAAACCTTAACCAACGATTAACTATTTACATGGCCAATCTTATTTTTGCACGCGATGTCTGTCCGAGAAAATTTGAATATAAATATTGTACTACGTAAATAAATACGTTGAATTTTGTTATTTTATGCGCAGTTTAGTAATACGATGTCTCCCATGTGGGCGTATTTGCTAGTTTTTTTTTTATCGGTAATACATAAAGACGCGGCAAAACAGTCGTGTGATGGCGAATCTTTGATGAAAAATAACGACAAGTTGTCTAAGGAAGACGTTGATAATTTAATATCTATTGACAATCAGTCACAGATTAAAATGTGTTTGGTTGTGCTCGGAAAGGAACCGTTGGAAACGGGAATTGCTGAACTATTGTGGAGAGATTTAGTGAAAGTGAGACGAACATAATCTCATAATAAACATATCTTGCGTTTTGTTAACGGTGGTTTATAATACATCAATCACGCAACACATTGTTTAGGTTTATACAACAGCCGATGATATTCCTGAAGATGAGCTACAGCTGTTAGGATGGATATCAATTGGAATACCTGCTCAAGATTTTATGAATTTGTCTTTGACGGATATCGACACGATAGCATCATTCGGAAAATGGAGAAACTATTCTAAAGAACAGGTTTGCCATACTACAAACACATTATGTAGGTATTTGTAATTAAAAAATGGTTGATCATTTTTTTTTCAATTAAGAAAGTCATAGATATTTAATGCTCATATTATATACGTATTGTTTTTTTTTTGTTTTTGAAATTTTATATTTTTATAGCCATATTAGTGAACAAATTTCAAATTTAAATAGCATTCTACTTGAGAAAAAAAACAGTAACCTTGAAAAAACATATTTATTGCTCATCTAAGCCTATTATCTATTTTCTTAGTGCCTTTTTTTAAAGTTTTTTTTTAATTAGCTTTAATTAAGTATAATTATGTTTAATAATAGAACAGTAATAATAGGTAACAAGACAGTAATAATGATGAACTACTAATACAAAACTATTATCAGTTACTATTACTCATATAGAAGGCCATCCTTTTTAAGTATTAACTAGATATAAATAAAAACTTAAATTTTTCATATTTCTTCTGGTAAGATTAACATATAAGTGACAAAACTACTTAATGCATAAAGTATGTGAAATGCATTCATCAGTTATTTTTACTTGACTATGACACACTTTATAGTACTTACATAGTAATAAATAATAACCGTTTAGTATAATAAATATTTAAAATTTAAGTACGAATTAATAATTATACATGTTTTATTTTCATCTAGAAATATCAACACGTTATTAAATAACTATTGCATAATTGCATTTAAAAAAAAAAAAAACAAAAAAAACGTGAAAAGTTGCAAAATTTAATTAATAAATATAATATAGTGGATAAATACTCGTATGTAACAATAATATGTTATTATTTGTAATATTTGTAATTATTTTACTTTTTAAAACAATTTATTTTTTTTAATTCTTAATTAAATTTTAATTTTAACTATTCATATTACATAGTTGTAATAAATTAATAATACATTAAAAATAATTTTGCAAAAATATAGCTATTGATTTTTAAAATTTTACTCGGACGCAGTTTAAAATTGTCGTAATGTTTAGTCAGTTTTAAATCCAATCTTAATTTTGGTGAGATCACCCACAACTAAGTACCCAAAATACATAATATGTTAATATGTTTCATAATTAAATGTAATTTTTTTTATTCTAAACATTATTAATTATTCGTCACAATGGATTAATAATTATTAAAGAAAATAATATTAAGGTAAAAATAATTAAATGTTTCAATTCATGTGAAAAATTAAAAAAAATTTTCTGAAAATGTCTGTAGAAAAATGCTTAATTTTAAGGACAGTATTTACTTTTAATATTCATATTTAACAAAAAAAAAAAAATAAATATATATATATATACATAAAAATGTATACTTATAATTATTATCAATTGATTGATGTAATTTTGTCAAGCTCATGGCTTTAAAACAAGCGATCGAAGACCAATGGAGTTACAAGGGACCTTCCGATTTGAGCAGTTATGATTTAACTGCTTTAGGTCAAGTTTTGTGCGTGTTCAACAAATCATATATAGCTGCGATTAAACCAATGGCATACAAGTAATAGTGATATTTTTCTTAAACAGTGATATTAAAATTATACAACGCCTATAGAGCTAATATTAGAAATTTTAAAAACAAATATAAAAGCGGTACGTCCTATACATAATAGTACCTACTAAGTGACAAAAATTATAAAAAGGGCTGCGGCGGCTGATCTATCGAATCTCGTTAATTGTCCCCGAGAGATCGTGAAGGAATTTGCCTTACTCGCCATCAGCAAAGACGCGTTCGGCGACCCTTCGGGATGGACTGCCATACAGGTAAATACAGGTATTATAAGCGAAATTCAGCAAGAAAAAAGACATATTTTTTCGCCTCGTTTAATTTTTTCCTTTCTTTTCCTACGCGTTAGATAGCACTAATCGGGTGTGTAATAGCGGGATTGGACTCTGTACGTGATATTCAGCCCGACGCCTTTGAAGGGCTGTCCGCTTCCAACATGCAATGTTTGCCGAACGACGTACTACAAGTAAGCACATCATAAGTATTACACTGACATTACCTCCCTAATCGCGGGGCAGCTACGTCTGCGAACGGCTTGTGTGATGCATTATGAAAAGTAAATTTTCGGACGTGTCCGTCGCAGGCCATGTCAACAGAACAGCTATCGCAACTGTCATTGTCTGCCGTTAACGCGCTTACGCATGCACAGCGTTCGTCATTAGATCGCCAGCAGATCGAAGCCATCCAAGAAACGGCCAATACACTGGGCGCAGTACTAAACGACGGGTGTTTCACGAGTCATACGACTTGGCCGACAGTGACGTTGATCATCATCGCACATTTACAGTTAACGACATTAATAATACCATCATATTGTAGATTATAATATATATAATATATTACGTAAATTATTTACGTATAGTTAATAATATTACGATTTTTAATTAATTATAATAGTTAGTTTTAGTACATATAAATATATATATGTATAATATATCATATAATGATATGTATTACTTAAAAATCATATTTTTTTTTTTTTTTAAGTTTTTGTTTGTTAAAACATTACATAGTTTTGTGCTTATCGAAAAAAAAATATATATAATAATACAATAATATTTAAATCGTTATTGTATAAACACATCGAACGAGGAGAATCTTTGAAACGAAGGATAAACAGAAAAATACAATCAACACATAATATTATAGTAATGCATATATATATATATATATAATATATGGGTACGTAAAAAGAAAAGACAGACAAATCGTTACAATATAATATTATATAGGATTAATTGGGCGACTTTTCTATACAAGTCGTTATAGTATACTTATAATATAAAATATTTTCGTTTGCGATACAGAGTGAAACGGAAAGTCTGTTGCAAACTGGTAAGATAGGTAGAGGTATCTACGTCTAAGGAGACTCGCCTACGGTCGTCAGGGTTATCTAAACATCTATAAACAAACACTATAGCTATCAAGCTCTACCCGAACAGTTTGTATCACACTTTCGATCTCGCCGTTTCGTTCTACAATTAAATTCAATATGGTAATAGAAATAAAAAAAAAAAAATAATAATAAAAAATAAAAAGACTAGTTTCACTTTGACACGTCAAAACACTCGAAACGGTAATGCCGGAATGGATTCGGTATTATAACATCATAATATAATAATAATGACAATGACACAGTATATAGGATCCAATAACGCATACCAATTGTATAATAGACATAATTATTGTTGTTGTTAAAGCCGGCCCCGGTCTACAACGAGTCTAGCAACGAATCGAGCAGATCCATTTGCGAATCGTCCCACGTCAAGTTCGTGAGCATGGTTAGCTCTTCGTCCGTGGCGATTTGTGGCTGATGGTCGTTGGGTATGTCGATTATCGTGTAATCGACTACAGAAGACATGAACGGATCCACGGTGGCTGCGTTTATCGAACAGCTGTAGACCAACTCGGGTACGCCCATTGGCTCGTCGACCGGAAGTATCAACGGATGCTGGTGGAAACCGTCCAAATTATTGTCCATATGTCGCTGTTCCTCTTCCAGCGACTGGACGGCCAACTCGAGCGCCTTTTCGTCCTCGGCGGTCATCTCTCCGTGTTTCTTACTCGCGGCGTTGTTCTTTTGCTGCATCCGACTTGCCCGTCTCCGACTACCTGCGATGCAAGGCGATCAGTGGTTAAGGTCGACACTCATAAAATGTAATAGTCATTATTGGGGACGCGGTGTCTTATATCGTTGCACGAGCGTACCGCAAACGATTTCCAACAATAATAAAAAAAAACTAAAAAAACGTAAGGAAACACGCAAAAACGTGTGATATACTGCTATGTTGGAGTGCTTCAATGAACGCTTACTTAATGCATTTTTTTAACAGTTAGGTTGTTATGTTCCGAAAAGAGAATATTTTTAAGCGGGCTTATTTATACATTTTAATCATACAAACAGGTATTTATCAAGATTTGAATGATAGATGTAGATATTTAATTTTCTCACTATAAAAACGTACGAGCTATCCTCGTATTGTTCATTTTTGAAAAAACATAACTAGCAATTAATATTTATACTGTGATAAATAGAAATATTACAATTAATGTCTAATCGTAAGTGTACGAGCATAATGCATATAATATCACATACACCCACTGTAACATGTTATCCTAAATAAATGCCACAAATTAAAATCTTTACTCAACTCGTACGTTTTGTCTTTTTGAAAATTGTAGTTAAATTTATCGCAACTTAGTCTACTAAAATATTTCTATCACAATTATTATTAGTTATTTAAATGAGTTATAGTTAACAAACACAACACTGTCACGCATCAAGTGAAGTGAATTAAAAACATTCTTGACACCTTCGTCTCTATCTTGTCTGTTGTCTATCTATACATGATTTATATTTTTGTAAGTAATTATATAAGTCGTGCTGCTTACTTGTTCGTTTACGCCGAGCACCGCCTTCTAAGCAATCGACGTCAAACTTCCAAAATCCACCTTTACCCGGTTCGTCTTTAGATCGCGGTACTTTTACGAAGAATTTGTTTAACGATAAATTGTGTCTGATTGAGTTCTTGAGAAAAAAAAAAACCGTAAAATGTAAAATATTTACACATAATCAAGTTTTTGATTAAATATAAACCATTACCTTCCAACTAGGATCAGCGTTACGGTAGTACAAAAAATTTTCTCTGATCCAACCATAAATAGAACTTAACGTAACTTTATTCCCTTTAGCTTTCATGGCCATACAAATCAATGTAGAATATGAAAATGGCGGCTTTTTGTCTCCATTATTTCTGTATTGTTCGGCACTTTCCAAACCTGTAGCGAAAAATCAATAAATCAAAGTTGAGAAAATAATCCTATTGAACGACAATACTCACTCATTTGGAAACGGATTTTGTGCGGAAGTTTTTTGGGGTTCTGATCTGTTAAACGTGCGGGCGAATTTGGTGAATCAGGAGGAGTGGGCAAAGATGGCACCGAAAGTATATTCGTTAAACTATGCAACCAGTTCAGACTGGTTAGATCGGTGTCTGGTTCCGAGTTTACTGGTGCTGGAAGCATGGAAATCGATCTCTTGACGTCTAACATGATTTACTGCAATCAAAAATGAATATTTTCTATTATTATTATTATTATTATTTACACTTGCTTTTAGGTCTATTGAAGATTTAAAAAAATCGTTAACTTCTCCCCAGGGGTGCGTATTTGTCCAGGGGGTGATCATCAAGTTCCCCCGAGATCGTTTCCGACCGATTAACAACCAACTTCCGGACACATGCGTGCAGGATATCGGGGCAGGTTCATTCTCGATTTTTTTCCCCTCCTATACATGCAAAGGGGTTCGTTTACCTGAGTGTTGTTGGATTATTAATCACTTGACACACTCCGATAATGGTTTACATATTATTATGCGTCGTAAAGGTGCCTGCAATATTTTTGAAGGGGAGAAACGATTGTATTGTACCTACCCAGTGCGTATTATTGGCTTTACGAAAATGATTTCTCTATGAATAGGAAGCGTCACGAGCCCTTTAACCGTTCTGATGTGGGAACTTATCAACCTGTACACAGCTCACCATTGTACGCGTGTGTTTATTTTCAAAATCATTTATGAACATTTATTACAAAATATGCACGGAAAATTCAATAAATAATCTAAAACTATCAACAAACAATTTTTAAAATGTGCATATTTTTTTTTTTTTTTTTGTTAACCGAAACATGAGCAAATAATATTATTCAATGTCTAACGTGATTTTTGATTTTATTTAAACTCATACAATATCAATGCCGAAGCGAATCATAGAATAATGTTTCGGTATAAATTTCACGACCTCAACGGCTCAGCTTAACTCAATTAATTATCCAGTGTACGTGTATAAAAAAATGACCTTAACTTACTTTAAGCTTTGGTCATAATATTATTGTATGACGTTCAATTCATTGGATATTAGATATATATTTTTTTAGAAGCTATATAGCTATGTCGAACGCGTGTTTCGTCGCGTATTAATCATAATATTATACTTATATGCGTAATAGGTAAACATATTGCCGGATAACCGATGGACTATACTCGCACATTATCACACGGACAGTGGTTGAGCGTTGCAAAAAATGTGGCGAATCAGATAGTGTATTATACTGCGAGTTCTACGTTTTACGTAATGTCGCATTTATCTCGTATTGTAATCACGACAATAATAATAACGATAAACCACCACCGTCACTGCTGCCGACGACGCCGCCGCCGTCGTAGTCGTAGTTCCCCCCCCCCCCTTCACAGTTTGATTTACAAAAAATTTGTTCAGCCATTAAGAAATGTCGCTCGCGTGATTCGTGAACGAAATATTATTAGTCATTCGTATTTTATAATAATATAATATAATGGCCTGCTGCAGCGGGTAAACAATAGATCGCAGTCGGATGGCACTACGCGCGCGTATCGATTTAACAAAAATCCCCCTTGATAAGTTTCGAAAGATGGACAGAAATATCAAACCGTGTTCCTGCGCGCGTTTTATTATGCAGGTGGGTACGAACGCGTATATATATATATATATATATATATAATATGTATGACGTATGTTTACGTGGGAGAACTGTCATCGAATAAAACACATACAATTATTATTATCGTACATGTATATAGATAAATGTGTGTGTGTGTGTGTGTGTGTGTATCGCATGGCGTGTATGCGCACACACACATAGTAAAACGGCGAGGCCAACCGACCGACTATAACATGTACCCACGCGCCTATGGATTTCGGCCCGGGGGATAAATAATTCAGGGGTTTATTCCGTCAGACTACCCTTGTCCGGCGCACGGAATGGATTGGGCGGCGGGCGCGTGGGCGTGTCCGGGCGAGAAAAAGG
Organism: Melanaphis sacchari; assembly: GCF_002803265.2. Classification (NCBI taxonomy): domain Eukaryota; kingdom Metazoa; phylum Arthropoda; class Insecta; order Hemiptera; family Aphididae; genus Melanaphis; species Melanaphis sacchari. The sequence continues at coordinate 283,713 of NW_020271702.1, read as the reverse complement.
GCTTTTCGCGCGCAAGCGCCCGCTTTTCGTCGATAATCTAAATACCCGCTGTATTCGGTTCGCGCCGAGCTGCTTTTTCTCCGCGTACACTACGATACCTATGTATATTATATATATTTGTACATTGTATTCGCGTATTACCGCAATGGACGAAAAACGTTTTCGCGCGCACAAATCGCCAACGCGAGTGCCCCCCCCCCCCCCGCCGGGTCACCCGTCTGCCCAAGACGACATTATTTTTCAAAATCAAAAACCGCACACCGCGATACGCCGTGCCCCCGACGGTTATGACACCGCGAGAACCTCTGGCACACCGCCGTATACCTACGCCGAAAGTCTTAGGACCAACTTTCGTTCGAACAAAACCGAATATAGTCCACTCGCGCACACAATCTACGCACAGCATTAAAATACGTTGTAAGTACTCTGCGAGTGGCGGCGGTGGCTCTGATTCGTCACATAGTTTGCGTTATTGACTTCTCGGACGTCACACGACTCAATGCGTACAAATAGTGAAACATAAATGTCTCTACCGACGTTTGCGGCTCCGCTGTGTGTATTAGACGACACCTAAACACGGCCGATACATATTATCATGTAGCCGACCGGCACGAACGTTATGAAAATCATTTTTCTATTGACGATCTATTTAAATATTTCTTTTTGTTTGAACAAACTAGGGATGATTAACGAAAAAAAAAAAAAAAAAAACGATGACACAAACTACAATAACTACGTATAATGTCGTTTCGTGGACATGCATTGTACAATATATCATATAATATGTACGATGCGTAGACATTGACCGAACATGCCCCGCAGTGCCCGCCTTTTATTCCGTTTTTCAAATTCTGATGATGAAATTTAAAGAAAAGTGTACTTAAGTACCATCTTTAAATACTTAAATTAATCGTTCTATATTTAAAGAGTGTTCTATCTAATGGGTCGATATAATCTTCTTTTACTCAAATAAAAATCAACGTTTGTTACTGTAAGTTGTTAGTCTGTTTTTTGTTGAAATCTTATGTTCGTCTTTATTAAAATGTCAACGAGTAGTTTTGAGTAATTAAAATGTGTATAGCTACTTATAATGATAGTTCTCAATGCCGTTTCACTAAAATACAAAATACATATAATATACAATATTTGAACTAAATATACTTATTATACTCGGACAATTTTTACAAGTTATAAAATTTTAATAGATTAATATTATTATTTACAATAATTTTCAAATAATTGTAGTAGGTACATGTATCTTCTAAGCCTATGATCATATTATACATGTTATTCATAGTATACGCAGTTAATATAACTCATAAACTTCTCATTTAAATTTAAAGTTAGATTATCAACATTTTTAAAATAGTTAACTGTTCAACAATTAAAAGAAAAAAAAAAATATATTTTTATTTGAAAAATAAAATTTGTATCACCAATTGTTACTACAAAAATTCGTTGCTCGGGAATGCTTTAAAATTAGAATTCAATTAATAAACTCATTAATGAAGAAAAACGGATGTAAATATGCTTAGTGAATCACTCTCTACTTAAATGAAGATAGGTATAATGTTTGATTTATTACTTGTCGTATGTGTTAACTATTAATATTTTTATTACATTAAGAAACTTATTGTTTTACAGGCGAAAACTAATGAATATGTTTTATAGTTTTTGAAACTCGTTGAAAGTCTTGCATAAGAAATACGAAATAATTTTAACTGCATAACATATAATACTACCTAATACGCATACTACCTTATAATTCTATAGTTTGCAAAAAACCTTTAAGTACATTAAGAATATTAAACTTTCATAAAACCATGCTTATATTATTATTAACAAATATTTTAAAATACTTGGTCTTTAAATAAATATAATTTTAATGTTTTTATATTATAAGGATATTAAGTTACTGTAAATTTGTCGATTTAATGTTTGACACTATGTTATACAATATGTTTGTATATTATGAAAATTAAAAATAATGATTATGGTTAATTTGTACTTCTATTGACCATTTTATAAATGTTTTTAGAATACCTGTATGTATTTAAATACGATGACTAGAAAACATTTGATAAGATTTTCAGTTATTAAAAAAAAAAAAAAAATTGTAAACTACCTTGGTACTTATTTTCATGAATTTCAATTTAAAATTTAAAACAATAGCAATCTTACTGATTAAATAATAACTATTGCACAATTTTAATAGATATTTTACAGATACACGAATGTTTTATAATTTTTTATATTGTTTTATTAATAGCTAGTAGTTAGTATTGATATTAAAACCTATTACTCACAAAAAGCATAACAAGTTGTAAACAATTATCTTTCTTGAATTTTCAATAAAACTTTCTTATATTTTTTCTCCACAAGTAGGTAATAAACGATCTGTATCAATAGCTCGACACAAATAGAATATGGGATAAAAGTTACAATTACCTGGACAAACTTTTTAATATAATTATATAAATAAATACTACCCAAAAAATATTTGCTAATTAAAAAAAACTATAACTATACGAAAAATGTTTTCGACAAATTATCAATATTTAAAATTCTAAAAATGTATTTTAAAACAACATAGGTATTTTGTGGAAAATTGGAATCATGTATAATTTAAAATATTATTACTTCGTAAAAATAATTAAATATTTATTTATGATACCTAATTGGTATATTTCCATAGTCCATAATGACATACTATACGGCCCTAATGTCCTATTATACGTAATATCACATATTTAATATTCCGTATCTCTTTTGCTTTTGTATTATGTTACACAAAAAAATAAATTGTTATACAATATGATTGATTAATGGATTTTAGTTCGATAATGAAGGCATGGTATTTAATAAAGTAAACCACGCTAAAAATTTCAATAGATAGATAATCGAGAACGAGGAGCAGTGTGATATCATGGGAAATGTAAACGATATGAATATAACCACAACATTACTCGTATCTCGAAATATTAGTTTTGCTATTATCTGCGAATCTGATTTTAGTACCACTTAATAGGCAGTTGGGTACTTTCACTATTCACTGACAGGTTCAAATTATTCTGTCTGTACAGAGATAATAAACAATTTTTCGATACCTATTTTAACACATTTCCTCTAAATATGAGTTTAAATGTTTTTTCTACGACTTCCTGAAAAAAGATTTTTTTTTTTTGTTTTTAAATTAAATAACTGATTTTAAAATATCACGCTTAAATTTGTGTACTATAGTATAGATATAGGGATAAAGTCTGTCTGCACTTTTGTCGTCTTTGTCTTAAACAAGTAGGTAATACACGATGAGTTGCATCTATTATATACGTTTATTAATATTAAATTGCATACATTATATTATCTTCGTGTATATCGTTAACATTTCAGTGTACAAAAATTACTACTGTTGTTGTAATAATATAACATCATGGTGCTCAAACGTACACGTCTTGCAAACAAGACCAGCATTCGGATACACTCGTATACACTTCCAAGCGGAACCTTTTGAACGCATTCTCAATAGAATACCGTACAATATAATAGGTACACTATTGGGCTATATAATATAGGCGATCGAGCGTAATATAGTAAATATATTGTGTGTACTTTGAATCAATATAATTCTATCTGGTGTGCCGGCGAACAAAAAAAATAAAAAATAAAAAAATAAGTAGAACGCGATATCGAAAAGTCCGTGGCCGTAAGCAAATATATTTTGAACATTATTCGAACTATACTTTAATACCTATATATACGTAAACCCTCGCCGCAGAGACTAATACGTGGTTTATTATTTTTTTGTCCGCTTCTTATGTAATATTCAGTGGCAAATGGCCGCCGCCGGTCCGTTTGAATGGACATCGACCTCCACTGAACGCTACCACCTCTTCCTCCGCCACCACAAAAGCTGCCACTGCTGAAGGGATATAATATCTACGCGAGGTAGGTGTACCCCCTGTGACCCTTTCACTGACCACCTACACGATCGATACATACACCCATTACATGTGCCGCTGCCGTCGCCGCCGTCGCCGCCACCGATTTACCGACTAATGCAAACGTTGAAATTAACAGATTTTTATCTATTTTTTTTTGGTTACGTTATACCAAAATATAATGTTTATTGGTACATATTACGTGTATACGAAAAAAGGGTAATTTCACGTCCAATTTTTAAATAAAAATATAAAAATGCGCACTCACACACACACACACCGGGCACACTGTAGAAAGGTTTTAATGGATTCTTGGGCACGACGAATGTGCGCGAAAAACATTATATTATAGTAGATCGCAATTTGACGAATTCAGAATTCGATTTGGTGTAAAAAACGTGTCGTTTCCGAATACAACAATATTATTTGAAAATCGAACACTATACAATATGTATATACATATACATTGTATTAAGAGTCTTGTTCTGGAGTGGTATTGATGTAATTGTATACGCAGCTTGAAAATTATCATCAATCATTTTACTCGTTAAATAAAGGCATACCATTAGAATAAACTTTAAGAATATCGATTAAACTCGAGAATAATATAATATTGTATTACGGGATACAGAATAGGTCAACAATTTATAAACCAATAGTGCAATAATTGTTGTACATTTGAACGTACAATTTTCGTCTGTATCAAGGCCAGTTTACTTATATTGTCGGTTCAGCGGGACTTTTGGAATACATTTGTACGCGCTGCCGTTATTCTATAATAATTATGTCTTATTCAGTTGGTTGGATTTTAGTATTTTATCAACTAAATACCGCTTAGATCTAATTGTGCTTCACACGCAATACGAGTAAAATGTATTTGTTTCAATTTAAAACGAGTACAATGTCAATGTACCGCAGAGATAACAAAAAAAAAAAAAAAATAAAAAAACCAAATTTCCATTTAATGGAAGTATCCAACACTTGATAGGTTTTTTTTATGGATTTTTTTCTTTAATCGTATGAAAAACTAATTTATAAAATATTAAAAGCGAATAAAATTGTTATTCCACCGTTTTTGTTTTAAATTTTAACTATTATCAAGCTGTGGATACATAAATTATAAGTTTCGTGCTCACATAAAAAAAGTAATAATGTCCGACTTATTAATCAATAAATCGTCGAAATATTATAATATATAATAATATTGTGCACGAGTATATTGAAAACTAAAGCAAATTAAAATACAATTTACTGTGCACGAGTTGAAAATAAAGTAATTAAGAACGCAAAACTGAATTAATACTGTGCGTTCTAGTAAATTCAATGCCTATCAAAATGTAATGTAATATGTATTTAATATAATTTGTTTTCTTCTTTACAGTAACATACTTATTATAATCGTTAATCGATGTGTAATAATTATTATAATAGTGCATATAAACATAGGTGTCATCTGCCAGCAGTCGTGAGCAGTCAGCAGCACAGAGGATGAATGTTTCAATTCGTCATACATCATGGCACAACTACTACAGATGATACGTAGGGACTACTATAATTATTATGTAACTCTATTTTAAGTAAAAATTACTAACTTAGCAATTTATAGTTTGATAGGTACCAATGTACCTGCTATTTGTTTTTTTTTATTTAAAAATTAAATTTTTATTATAACATAAACTCAATTAACCGTGTCCATCAATTAGCTGTATCACTTTTATTGTATTTTCAAGCATGTTTTCTTGACATTTTTTTCATAAAGATTAAATCCGTGTTCACTACACATACCTAATTTTATTCGCAAAATGATCATAATCGAATCGACTTTTGTATTACCTTCCATTGATGGGTCGATTATTACAAAATTTTACCAATTCGAAATAATTTATTCATTAAATAAATATTATAAATCGAATAGTATTATTTTTTTTCCTAAATATATAGCCGTTTGGTGTATTCAAATATATATGATATATATATTTAAAACAACAAAATTTTTCGTGTCAAAGACAATAAGAGCCTATAAAGTAGAATATGATTATAATTTTTATTCGGTATACTGTTTTAAAAATTTAAGCAAACATGTATTTTTTTAATTTTGTAAAAAAAATTTGGAATTACTTATTCCAAAGATCAACGAAAAATGTACCAGCTTAATATTTGTTATTTATGTTGACGATTCAACCGTTATGAATATTAAAATAATTAAAAGTTAATGAAAATATCGTATTATTTCTTTTTTGTACACATTTTGTTGTTCATTATTATATATTTATATATATATATTAATACTGTAGATTATTTAAATTCGTACAATCCTTAAAATTTTATTCACATGAACAATAATTTATTGGTAACATAGTTAATAAATGTTCACAGTACCTAAAGATTGTTTATTAATTAAAATCGATGAAATAGTAATAAAGATAATAATTAATAATTTTTAACATCGTTAAAAGAAAAATTAACGTTCTCATCTGTTAACGTTTATGAACTAGACAACTATAACGTTGTTAAAATTTGATTGCGATGAGGCGTTTAGCGCTCTCGCGAACATCTCGCTATTATATACATATCTACAATACATAAAAATTTAAGATAAGTAGAATAAATAAATTTTTAAGCCTGCAGCTGGTTGACCAGTTGATCGACTAGCCGAGTCGGTGCGTACAGAGATTCGTAATAAATCAACGTAGTAGGTACCGATTAAACTTTAATATAAAAATATAGGTACTCATGTCTATGACGTACGGATAAATTGCCATTGCGGCGACATATATTGTCATTATTTATTAGTAATTATTAATATTTATTTTACGCACACGTAGCGAATTACTTGCGTAATAATATGCAATGTAATACGGTGACGTGTAGGCACTACGAACGAGTACATATTATAACTGTTATACCTACTGCTCTGTGTCTGTTCTCGCACGGAACAATCATCAGATCCGGACTTCCGTTGTGTCCAAAGGCACAAGTACGGATCTTCTTCCGGACTGGCGCGCCGCCGACGTAGCTCGACCAAATCTTCCGGGTACCTGGTCCAGTACTCGACAAATCAGCGATTCCGCAGCGGTGGTTTTAACCGTCCCGTCTCGTCGCGGGTTGACTTGACGACGGTGCGGGGAGGTGGCCAAAAGTCCGACGAGAATAAACGTTTTGAGAAAAACGGGACGCGAATTCGGGGAAAACAAAAAAAAAAAAATTACTGAAAACGTCCGTTATAATGATATTATTATTACTTTGTGCTGCGCCACGGTGCGGCGCTACCCCCGAGAATATTATTGTAACTAACTGAAGCGCCCGCACGCGACCTCCGACCGGTCTGTGGGCATTCTACGTTTAGCGGCCCGGAACACAGGGCTCGTACTCGACCCCCACCAAGCCGCGCCGTCGAACGCATGTGGTCTAGCCGGCAACCCCTTTCCTCGCGCCCGACTGTATTCGACATTATATTACTATCGTGACGGCGGCGTTGGCCGAATACATTTCGTGTACGTACCGTACTGCGGAGGAGCAACACAGCGAGACGGACGCGGTAAAAAATACATTTTTTTGCGGTCCTCGGTCAGACGTCGCGTCGATATTGTGTAAAGGATAGATTCTTAACCTTTTCTGGTCCATGGACCCCTTTGAAGTATAAAATATAATCACGGACCCCCCCACAAAAAAAAAATATATATATATACATAAATAAATAAATGCGGGCAAGACATGATCATTATTATCTTAAAAACGCTATAAAAAAAAAAAAAAATATATTTTTGGGTTATTTAAAAAAAATTCACAGTCACTGTATTGACCACCGAGTAACCATTTACGGGTCCTTCGGTCAAGACCCTATGGTGTAAAGAGAACGCGCGGCGAATGTACTATATTATTTTTTGATTTTGTACGATGTGATGGATTCGTCGTGATGCGTTTGACGGATTCCGTTTGGTTCTTTTCGCCAAACGGAGCGAACCTCTCCGTCGCTGTTTACTTGCGAATGTATCTCCCTCGCGCAACGAAAACTTATACACGCCGCGAATAGCGATTGCTCAAGTTCTTTACAACGTCATACTTTGCATGTTGTCAAATAATATTATAAACGAGTAATTTGTCCGTATTGCGTGTATTATGACGTACCTATACGCGTACAATGTATATATATATATATAAGTTATGCAGTCGTCGGCAGATGGCTTATTTAGAAAACAGTTGAAAAACATTAAATCTTAAAATAGTTAAAGTTTGCGGAATGCGGATACGAGATAAAAACAGCAATGCCCTGCCACATTTATTTCTGGAGCGATTTTAAATTATTGTGACCTGGAGCTTTTGGACCGACGCCGTCAATGTCAAGACTTGATTATCATAATACCAAATTAGTACCCAATTACTTATGTGACAAAATCGACTTTATCGATTTTCTGGCCCGAATGAAATTCAATAAATCGACGTTTAATTTAAGATGAAACTATTTTCAATGTATCATTCACCAAATTCAACTACGCTCAAAATATCCGGAATATCTGAATACCACATTCTTAGTAACGTAGTGATAAATACAACAATTTTATTGTTTTGATTTATGCTTTGATCCAAGTCATTCAACTAAGATGTTTTATATTAATAGTTTTTAATTTATAATGTTATTTATTATTTATACCCGTATTGATTATTTACCAATACATTTTAATTAGGGCTTGGAATTTGATGACCTTAAAAACATTAACGACATAAAAAATATACGAGTATGCAAATATGATTTAATAATGACAAAAAATGACCTAAAAAATTATAAATATTTGTTTAAAAACTTTAAAATTAGTAAAAATACATTTTTTTTTTTTTTAATAATAATAATAATAATAATAAGAAAAATTACTCATAATTATTACATTGTAGTATTGTACAATAAAAGCGAACCTATTTTATATTGTCAAAAATAAAAATGACATCTAACAATTGCTTTAATCTATCGAATCTTTATCTTTATCTTATCTGTATACAACTTGTGTAAAATATTATTTTATAAAATATAAATTTGATGTAAATACTTTATACAGTCTGAGTAAGACAAAAACTATGCGTGTAAAGATGTTAATTGACAAAATAATATAAATATAAGAAATTGAACTAAAAAGGAAAATAGGACCAAAAATGACAAAAAATAACTTAAAAGGCCGAAAAATGCAAAATAAAAATTAGTTATTTAGATTCACATATTTATGAAACACATTTGTGGCCAAGAGAGCATCGTTTAATAAGTTTAAAAAAAAATGCGAAATGCATCAACTTCCGAGCCTTAAATTAATAATATTCTAAATAATAAACTCCCACCATTTGTGGAGTTACTACGCAATGAAAAAACCTAAATGTAAGTTGTCGATGACTCATACGTTTTACAACAAATTCGCTCAAGGAAAGAGATCCTTAAGAGTATAGTTATTGCAAGTTATTAATTGAGTACATGGTTTGTACAATAATATGTAGATACATTTTAAACATAAATTATTCGAGTTTCATTACTCTGTAGAATAAATTCTTGGTTTATTTCGTTTAGACCCAATATTATTATTGTATATGAGTAAAATCCAGTCAAATAAAATAGATAACATGGAATGATAAAATACGTGAGGTTCAATATATTTTATAACAGTATAAATAATATGGCGAACGTACTTAAAAATTACTGAATTTTATTTATAATATACTGATTCATTTGTAAGTCTTACCGTCAAGTATACGTAAACACGCGGTAATTTGTCCAATTACATTTGCATGAATTTCACGCGATTCTATGTTAATTAAATCATTCAACTTTTTCTCAGAACGTTTTAATTTAAACAACTAATTTTAATCCAATATCGTATCCAATAATATTTCATCATTATAATATTATACAATTATTAACATATTATAGCAACTAAAACGTTCGTGGCTGCAGCGTCCCGAATCGAATCAGCTGTAGGTTGTAAATAGTTACCGCTATTAAACGGCTATATAATATTCCGCCGATTCCAGGTGTATGTTTTATTCAAAAAAAAAAAAAAAATAAATAAATAAAATAATAGTAAAAACAGACATTCGACCAGTGAATTTAAAAGTGGAAAAAAATAATATATATCACCTGGCACCCACCGTTACGCAGCATTGATGTTAAGTCGAGCAGTACGAACCCCTAATTACATGTCAGACAATTGCTTTATTTTTTCCAATTTATAACGTATAAGCAAGGGTTTGGCACTAAAACAAATTCGTCCCTTGCAATAGGCGTTCACCCTAGCCAATATTATAAGTCCCGTAATCTTGACAATAATTACCTTCCGTGCTATCACGAGAAATTGTCGATTATATCGGATACATAGCGGTTTGGTTAACCGAAACGTTTTAGTCCGTGAATAATATACATTATTCGATTTACAGTGTGTACATACGTATGTACTATAATGACTACATTTGCAACAATAAATACTGGAAATAATAAGGTTTTATCGATCAAATGAAAATAAATATAGACGGGTTAACCTCTATCGTCTCCATTGTTGAGTACCATTACTAACTATCCTTAACTTCCTACTACGAACAGTTTATTTTTCAAATTTGAATTCATAAATTCTATAAGTGATTGTTATCATTATTCGTAATAAAGGCGGTGGAATGAAACAATGTCCTGAATATTTATATTACTATAAAATAGTGATACTGACATCAAAGAAGTTTCCCTACTTTATTCTAGGTGTCGAATGCACATCTTGAATTAAGTTTTCGAGCTTTATAGTAACGATTAAGTACTTAATCATCGATGTACCTATATAACTTAAGTGTTTCATAATATATGATGTTTTGAAAACTAAAGTTTTTCATATTTAAAATAAGAAGTGTATAATGAAGAAGTAATGTTAATGTTTTCATGTATTATGTATATATATTTTAAATGTTATGTAAGCTTCTAATTAATTAGAGTAACTAATTTATAAACATAGTTAACATTAAAAATCTATTTTATGTGAACAAACTTGTAATAGCATGTAATAATACTAAAATATTTTAATCATAATAAATAAAAAAAAAATCTATATATTTTTAAATTAGACATTGATTCGGTGGATTATTTATAAAAATGTTGTTATTTAATCTGAAAATAATTTTGTAAAAATGAAATTAAGTTATAATAATAATGATTTTATAAAAAATATTCTGTCAATACTCTAGTGACTATTTAGGTTTTAAGGCAATAATAAAAAAAAAAAAAATGAATAAAACAAAAAAAAGTAAGAAAAATTAAAGTAAAAAACTATAAAGATTTAACCTAATCTAACCATAAATAAAATTAGAAATTAACACATACAGTTAGCTGATCGGACGTCTAGCTGTTTTTTTAGTTTATTAAGTATGATTAACCAAAAGATTCCATAACCTGACAGCATGTTATTGACGAGTTTGGTTCTCGATAACATAAAGTCCATTCGTAAGTGACAAGTACCTATTATCTTATATATCAATTAAAAATCAATGTAAGTTTAGATGAGTCTATAGTCCAGGGTTGGTCCAAAAGATTGAAAGTCTGACAGGTAACAATATTTAGAACTCAAATTAGAACAGCAGAGTGAATTTTATAAAGGAACATAGTATGGCATCATTGGCGTAGAGAGTTTTTTAGTTCTCGCATTCTGAATTGAGATATTATTATACATATAGTGATTTACCAAGGATCAATACCTTTAAACTTTTAATTTTTTTTAAATCAATTTTAAAGTATTGTTTGAAGCCTTGAGCTTTGTAGAGGCAACGAAAATACTTAGATTCAATATTTAGTAGCTAGAACTTTTGTGAAAAACACGACTGGTATTAAATCATTAAGAAGAATTAAAATCGAAGTAAAAAAAATGCAACCACTTAAAATATAGAGTAGCATCAAAAAAAAAAAAAAAGGATGGATAGAGCGGAATTGGCAAAATAACCTCAAAAACCGAGAATCTAAAACAAAAAAAATGTATGTCTATTATACACTCGCATATTGCATTCAACTTAATTGATTAATTAAGTTATCTAAGACAAAACGTTTACAAAATAAATTTAACTTCAAATCATAACTCATTAGTGGTCGGTGACGCACCTACAGTATTCTAAATTCATCTTTTCGATAACAATCTTTAAATCGTTTAAACCAACAGTGACGATCGTTTTGGCAAATGATAAATTACAACAAAACGAAAAAATATTAAAATTCGACATTCATTTTAAAAACGAATTTAAACTTTACTGTTTATGTTTAGGTTTTGAATAAGTAACTGAAATGTAAAACTTAATTTTAATAGTAACTTAACTGTAATTTTCTTTTAATTTGGTATCATTTTATGAACTATTTTGGCCCTAATAAACGATAATAAATAATTAAAAACCTGTTATTGCTATTTTCAACCATATAGTGTTGAGATATTAAATATTCGTTTGATAGCTGATCAACTGCTCGCTTTCAGTATTATATCAAACAGCAGCACATCGAACGGTTCATTATATTCTCAAAAGTAATAACGTAAATCTATCGCTAAATATATTTTATTCATAAATAAATCATGCAGAATAATATTACAAATCATGTAAACATTCCCAGTTTAATAAATAGAACATATTTTAATTCAATGCCGAACATCAAATTTATTACTACTGGCTGTGATGGTGATACAGATGAGCAAGCCGCAGTCTCGGTGCAACCGACCCCTAAAGCATCTCCACCAAAATATAGGCCAATATTGTATTAGCAAACTACGTCGGACCTCAAATGAGGCGTATTGTCATTGTCAACGCAGCTATGATGGCCCCAGCCGTAGTAGATAATATTAAGCCAATTCATCCCTCGTCGGCGTTAGAACAGGTCGCGGATGACAACATCAAAAGCCAGTCGGAACCGGATGTGGCAAAGTCCGATGTCTCATCCGGTCCGCCTGCTAGAAGATGTATGTCAATGGCAAACATTAAGATAACCTTTACGACCGAAGTAATTGAAATAGAATGCACTTCGGTGGACATTTTGGCAGACGTCCCAAATGGCACAGCAAATGAACAGATCGAGCCTGTGGTACATAAAGTTGAAAAATGTCACCGTTCCTTTTGGAAACAAACAAATAAAAAACAAAAACAAACATAACTTTTTATTATGTTATTTCAGCGATTATATTTAATGTATTTTTATAATTTATTTACTATAGTAAAATTAATCTATGTGATTTTTAAAAATTGTGACTTTATTGTTTAGATATACTTTTAGTGTTTTTGTAACTTGAGTAAAAAAACTCAATAAAATCCTTGAGTGAAATTATCAAAATTTTCAACAAAGGAACAAAAAATGTTATGAAAAAATAAATAAAAAAACTGAGAAACAACTATAAAGATAAGAAATATTAAAAAATATAATTTTTTTAGAAAAAAATATTATTTTATTTCGACTTGGAGTTTTGTAAAATACGCAGTTATTGTCTGTTGACACATTGAAATGCTCGTACATAAATGGTTTTGAACACAAAAAAGTTACAAAGGGTTATAACACTTATAACTTTTAAATATACAAACTAAAAGTAATAAGTTATTTAGGATAAGTATATATTATATTTTAATATAATAAAAGTAGGTGTTTTTATAAGTTGATGTGATATTTTTCAAATACAGTTAGGTACTGTGCCTTATTAAATTATATCAAGTTTTTGATTTTTTTTTTTTACCATATTACACTTGTGATTTATTTTTAACTTTTGAAATGTGATACTCATATACATGATTTATCATATCACATTAACAACTTTATTCTCATACACTCTTAACCGAAATTTCTAATAGTTAACTCATTGTTATAAGCTACTTAAAAAATACTTTTAGAAATATTAAATAATTTAATCAACATTATATAATTATGTTTATTTTGTGCTAAGGAATAAGGTAGGTGGGTGGTACGATATTAGAAGATATTGATTAATTTAATTTTCGATTTGTTTCTATATTAATTAACATAAAATAAAAATATTACACGACAGGTTTAATGAATATGAAACAATTTTCATGGTATAATGAATTTCATGGTGATAATTATAAATCACTAAGTATAACACGATGGCCAGACTATATTTTGGTAGATTTAGTGTTAAATGTAATTGTTCCAACTCATTTTTCACGAGTTAGCTGGTTGTACTATGTTCATTGATTTTAGTTTGATAGCTTACTGTCGATTCATTATAACAATCTATGTGTTAGAGTATTATTTTATATGAATGAAAAAACGATATTAATTGATTATCGCACCTAAAGATAAGAATTGAATTACAACAAATAATTATATAAAAATTAAACATCAAAATTAAAATTCAATTGTTACATTACATTTATAACTTTAACAAGATAATTGAATTGAATTTAAAATTATCTATATACATATTTAGCTATATTAAAATGTATAGGTATACATTTGAAACACCTTACAATCTTGTTTACAGTTTAATATTTAATAAAAACTCTTGTTGTTGCCATATAATAAGTTCACGAGCACAAGGCATAAAAATACTAGCGAGTAGATTGTAATAACACACATATTATATAGTATTATAACGAGTTAATTAATTTTATATTATAACAAATACATATTTATAATAAACAATGTTTATCTTTATGATAATAAATAAATAAATTTCCATTCATAATAAAATACACACCTACTTTTCATATTAAACTATTCTTATCTAAAATAAAATAAAGAATAGTTTAATGAGAAAAGTAGGTGTGTAATCAATTAACTGAGTATTTTACACACAATTCCAGGTGAAATAAAATAAAGTTTTATCCTAAAAAAATTAAATTTTTCAATATTTTTTATCTTTACAATTAAACCACTATAAAGCTTTTTACTTTTTGGAACCACAACATATATTTCTAATTTCAAATAAAAATGTTCTTTTGAATTGCCTGTTATTAACATTTTACTTATCGGAAAAAAGTGACTAAATCATTGCGATCGGTAGATCGTAGATGTTTGAAATTATTATCATGCATAAACGTATTTTATATGTTCCTTTGTCGAAGGGTTTGAATATTCCACTCAAGCGGTGTCTAGTAAGATTTTTACTCAATTTACAAAAACTCTGAAAGTATCACTACAATATGATCACAATTTTCACAATAACAAGCATCATAAATTAATTAATAATAATAATACATTAAGTATAACAAAGGTAACAAAAACGTTTAATATTTACGTCAAACAACATTTTTAGAAAAAGTTATAATAAAATAAACGAACCTGCTTATGCCAGTAGTAATAAATTTGATGTTCAGCAATGAACTAGAATATGTTTTATTTATAAAGCTTGAGCGTTTTCGATTTTCCAGAACTTTTGATGTTTGACTGTCGACAGGTTCATTCAAATTATTTTTTATATTCTGCATCGTTTATTTGTGGGATGTATTTTCGAGAGATAAAGTTTAGAGAATAGAAAGAATTGTTCTAGATGCTGCTTGAAACGATTCTAAAAGCGAACTGTTAGACTGCTATTACAATCGTATTTACTATTTCAACATTATATGGTTGATAATAGCAACCAATAGGTTTTTTTTTATTTTTTATTCATTAAATTAATAATTATCTATTCAGCCAAAATAAATAAAATAATGATACAAAATGAACAGAAAATAACAGTTGGTATAAAATATTTATGTAAATTAAGTTTTACATTTCAGTTATTTATTCAAAACCTAGACAGCGAAGTTTAAATTTGTTATGAATATAAAAATCAAAAGCAAAGAAATACTTTATTATACAATTTAGAATCTACACTAGTAGAAGCTATTCGATTAAAAATGAAAGATTGAAAGTTATTCGAAGGTAATTCAGATAAATTTGGTAAGAACACTACGTTATGAATTTGTATTCAATACCTAAATCTACGATCGATTATTTCAGAATTTTCAAGCAAATAACAGTTATTTATTTATTTATTTGTTTATTGTTAAAGTCTCAACACTACCATCGAACAAATCTTAGTATACGATATTGAATGTTAAATAAATATATTATGAAAAGTCAGTAGATAGGATTATGCCGAGGTTTTTTGAAGAATCTATTCGCACTTTTCTGCGGTAAGTACTATCGTATAGTAGGACTGTCAAAAGTCAATATCAATAATATAATAATATGGTATGCAATATAAATATTATTATAGTTATTATTAAATACGATAAATATTATAATAAATACTTTAAAATGGTTAACATAATACGGTACCTAAACAACCATTTTCTTTAGGTATAAAATACTGAACTAAATAATTTTAGAACATTTCCAGTCTGATTGCATTCAAATATACGACAAAATTCAATTTTTATTTAAAACCGGCAAAACAAACACGACGTCTTAAATTTTTTAAGTAGTATGTCTGCATTTTAACTCACTCGATCATTATGCTTGAAATTACTTGTAATTTTCTATAAATTATCTATTAAATTCCAAGTTTTTCGTCTTCCAACTACTACATATTTAAAATTTGTTTAATTATTTCATTGTACATATTACTAGTAAAAACTGGCATTACCAACTAATTTGTCTCTATCAGAAAAGTACCAAAAAGGATTTTATAAGTGAAAATGTTGCAATAGGAAATTATAGTCTATAATTGTTTTCTACGTATGAAAGTATCAGTATAGTCAGTATAGATTAATAGATTACTTTAAAACCTATAGTTTAATTTTATAACGATTATGTTGTATATACATATATAAAAAGTTAAAGAATATTGAAGATTAATTAATTTTTAAAAAGCATCAATAATAATAATAAAGCGATTATCAGTAGATACCCAAAAATAAATGACTTGTCTTAATAATGTACAAACATAATAGCATAATATCAATTAAATAAAAGTTTTTTAAAGGTATTATAAAAGTAAATAGTAAATATTTAAAGTAGAATTAAATAATTGATGTTTGCAACAGTTCATAAATTAATAAGCATTAAAATACCTGACTGTCTTATTATCTACTTTCTTTAGTCATATAACCTGCTATCTAAGTATAAATAATATATATATATACATATACACACTATAAAGTATACATGCTTACATGCATAAATAATATTTATATTCATTATTAATAATTAAAGGCAGTTTATGTATTAAATGAATTAATATTTTTTTTTATAGTTTGATGGTAAATAAACATAATTTGATCCTACATACATTTTTGAACTGTTTAAGTTCAGTTTACATCAAATATTTATTGAAAGAAATACATTTTTTTGATATGAATTAATCAGAAAACAAATTAAACCTTAAGTCCCATGACAAAGCTTACAAATGTCACTTATAATATCAGTTGGTGAACGTATTATTTAAGTATAATACTCATATTTGTAATTGATAAAACATTATGGAAATCGATTACTCGCTAAAAATTTTAAATTATATTTTTATTTTAACCGGTAATGGTTGTGCGGTAATGATCAAAAGACTATGGATGCCGATATGTTATGCCTGGCGCTTTACTTTAGTTCTATTATTTCTAATCAATGTACATAACGGAACCAAATGGGTATGTAAAGAAAAAATATTTATTTTCATTGTAGATACACTGATTAAGTATACTTAATTAGTATTTAATAAAAAATAGTAAAACGATATTTATTGTTAAACATTTATTTAACATACAATAATTGCTTTTATTTAGGTATTTGCTTAAAATTAAAATTATTACTAAATATAATAATTACTATGTTAGGTTTTATAATTGAGTGTACAATATAATGAATTAATAGACAAAAAACAATTTATCAGCGAGTTAGAAACTGAGAAACAAATACGCTATTATTTATTATTTTTTATAATGGAAAAATGAAAAATACATATTTTATATAAATAAAAACAAAAACTTCGTAATAGTTATGTATCACCCAATTTTAGTGCGTTATATCATGCATAATTAATGATAACAATAAAACTGTATTAAATTAATATTTACTGAACTTTAATAGCATATTATAAATAGCAAATAAAAATTAGATGTAGTAAGTTATAGAAAATTGTTAAAAATAATAATTATATATTTTAAATCATTGTTTCCAGGCATTTCATAATATACTGAATATATTGCAGCCTATATCAATTGGATTCATTGTGACTGTAGAATTGAAGTTATTGGGACCACTCATTGCTATTGTATGGCGACTTTATTTCGATAATGATTTATCAAATATGTTGAAAAAATGTATGAACACAATCGATGTATTGAAAGAGTTTAAAAGTGATGTTCTGCTTAAAACGAAAATATTTTGGACAAGCATCATTCTCATAGTAATTCATTTTATGTTATATATCATAGCAATTATGGGTTTTTTAGGGGTATCGCCAAACTATACTTTTTTGAATTGGGTGAGTAATTTTTTTTTTTTATATATATAGTTTTTGATGAGCATACTTAAAGTTATTAGATTTTCAACACCACATTATTAATTCAAATCACAAATCGCACTTTTGTTTTAGACTATATGGTTATCTTCTTATTTATATAACCGTTTCATGTTTTACGAGTACATGTTCTTAATAACGTTGTTCCAAATAATCGTTTTCAAATTAAATGACGAAATATCGAAGGGCTTAATTCCAATAAGCAAATTGTTAAGTATATACACAAGTACTATGGATAACCTGGATGTTACGAACAGATTCATTTTTGGAGTACCAGTGCTCGTCAATGTTATATTCGTGAATATGGGTGGTATCGTCTATATGCTATATCACTATGTGCTATTTCAAGGAATGTTTGTTAAAAATTATGTTCATCGGTTTTTCTCCATACTTTACGTGTCAATATTATTTTTTGACGTCGTCATTTTGTTTTATCTTTCTCAAACCACCGAAAAAGAGGTTAGACCTTATAAATTAAATTTATTAGACATTAACTTTTATTATTATTATTATAATTATAAAATATTTAATTGTGTAACTAGTGTAGTAACTGTAGGAAACCTTTACATATTATGTTGTATTTCACTCTGACATTTTTGTTCTTTTTTTTGTTGTTGTACACAGATAAATCGGACAACATTGATTTTAAACAAGCGAGCTATTACAGAAAACAATACAATTCGTCGAAAGGTAAATTGATATAGTACCTAACCTATAACCAACTGAATAATAAATTGTCATTATTCCATACATGTTTTCAGATTGCTTTTTTTTCATTACGAAGATTGCATGTTAACTACCATTTTGAGTTGTGTGGATTTTATAAAGTTAATTTTAAGCAATTATTACCATTAGTGTTTAAGACATTTATAATTCTAACTATTCAAATTCAGTTAAATATAAAAGCTCTTTCTCAATCACTTAACCCTTAACTTGGCAAAAACAAAAATATTGAAATAAAGTAAAAATATTATCTTTAAATATACACTACCTTGTTGAAGCTGTTTTCAATTGTATGTCTTTTAAGATACACAAATTCACAAACAATATTTTATTTTTGTATCTTAATGGATACTCTACTACATATTCCTCATTTTGAATCTAGTATCTATAAGTATACATTACTCGATTATATCTATTTTAAGTTTTGTTATTAAAAATATACTAAATAAAACTAGGTAATCAAAATGTATTCTTGTTTTTATTGCTTTTTATTAGGAAAAATTAAAAAAAAAAAGTTTATAATACATAACAGCTCATAAATATATCTTATTTACCAGGTAGGTAAATAATTATATAATCATACCATTTATTTATTTTTTTTTTTTAATTGGAATTATTAAAATTATGAAATTAGTAAAACCACATTTTTTCACAAAATTATTTAAAACAAAATTAATTAAATAATAAATATTAAGAAAACAATAACATAAAAAAAATAATTGTATTGCACTTACTTCTGTTTATAATAAGTGTAGAAAGTTTCTTTCTTTCAGGGTACAAAGTCTCGCTACATTTTAGTACCTTCAAATATTGAAATATAAACTGTCGATCTTCGAGGTATAACATTCATCGTCTTTTTTTCATTTTTTCGAGTAAATGGTCTTCGTTATCTAAACGCATATGATTCGTAGGTTAGAATTGACTTTGGTAATTTCTGAAAACGTGGATTAGTTATTAACTCTTTTATTGGTCTACCAGGTTTTCTTTGGTTAATAAGAGTTTTAGTTATTGCGGTTTTAAATTTTTTCAATGGCATATGTTTAACATTTAAGTCATTATTTAACTCTCTAAAGTCTAAATTCACACCTATATAATAACCATGCATTGATAATAGATATGTCTAATAGCTGTGAAAATACAGCTAAATACCAACGATGAGATTTTAAACCAGTACGATATGATGAAACAAGTTTATCAGCTGAATCTACACCACCCATTTCAGAGTTGTATTCTTCAATTATAAATTATTGGAGAATTAATAGAAATTTTATCCTTTATGTTTTTATCGTAACGACGAACTGAAGACGTTTGTTCATTTACAGGTACAAATGAACTTACCAACGTCACACATTTTCTTATCTGCCCATTTAACAATTGCAATCTCTTTTTTTATCATCATATCATACCTCATTTCAAAACTTCCTCTTCTCTTTTTGAGTAAATCCATGTCATTTATGATATCACATCCACGAAATCTAATTTGTTGTATTTTTCCTAAACTTAAAATTCCGAACTCTTCTCTTAAATACCTACTAAAATACTGATATAATTTTAAAATAGAATATTAAAGTAGGTATTTTTGATTATAATGGATTTATAACAATGGTTTAGTTAGGTTTATATTTTATTTACAATAGAAATATAACTTTCATGTTAATATAACTTTAGTCATATAACTTTTACAATTTTTTTATTATTATTCACATCGGTTGATTGTGTATGCAAATCTATAATTTGTCAGTTTTTAATGCACGCAATAAATTAATAAACTACAAATACGTGTGCATAGCGTATAGCCTCTCCAACAGCATCAGTTTCTTAATAGTTGATACTAAGTCACTATAAGACATACATGCTTTAAACACATACATACACACACACAACTTCAACTTAAAAGTACTAATCGTTTAATATAATATACACATTGGTGTTAATAATGATAATAAACTATAATAACAATTTAATAACTTAAAAAAAAAAAAAAAAAACTTGTTAATTAAGTAATACATAATATTTTATGTTATACTGTAATTCTTTATTACAAGTTATGCTTATAAATAATAAAGAATTAGTTTATAATTAATTTATAATTTTCTTGTTGTACCTTCATATTAAATTTAAATTTGTATAAACAAAAATTAACTGTCAAAGAACTCAATGCATAATATATTCAACTATAATATTTATTAGGATTCAATTAAGGGTATTGGAAATGTATGTCCTATAAACGTATGCCTTTTTTTTTTTGTAATCGTAAAATGTATTATTGATTGTGTGAAAAACTGTTGTAATAAAAATAATTATTAACGAGTAACGACGCTGGTCTCGATTTGGTTTTATTGATTTATTTGGATAATCTATGTTAAAATGAATACTTTAAAGTGTGTCTGTACTATATTAGCCACTGGGGATAGTGCAAAGACTACATTAAAATTAAAATGTCTTAAAATTGTAAATGAGTGTAAGTTAATCTCGGAGTTGAGTTATTGCATAATCTAGTCTTACGAGTTATGATTAGTGTCTGGTCGTCTTTTGATGTATCATAACTATGCTAACAGGCTATCTCCGATCAGAATTTTTTTCGTATACAATATGATATTATATCATTAGATATAAATTTAACACGTTCATTATAGTGTACGACTCGATACATACTATAAAGCAAAATAGAATCCACTTTCCTACATTTTTTAGTATTGATTTTTTTTTTATTTCTTAGATTTCTCGATTGTAGATACCTATACAATCATTTCGACATTGCCATCAGTAATATTGAATGATTATCTAAAATTCTCTAACTATGATCCTACAAACTAAAAATATGTTTATACATTCGTGCGGTAAATCTAATTAATAGAAGAACTTTCAAAAAAATACTACAATTATTTTTGAGAATATTAACATTTATATATTTTTAAATCCAAAATTTTAGAGAAATTACCTATAATACGAAAAATGTATTTATACCTAAGATGCTAAAAATTAAAATCAATGAAGCATGAAAAATGTATATCTTGGTTAAGTCATCCATTTTATTACTAGATATAGTAGGTATGTTATGATTCTGTAAGTCTAGGAAAGTTAATGATAGTTTTTAACTGAGTTAAGCTAAGTTGATAGAAAACAATTGGAAAAGTTTAAATTTAATAGTTAATTTAATTTTTTTTTTTTAATCCAGCTAAATTAAAAGTTATATGAAACTTTCAATCAATTCATTAACTGATATACAAATAGCCAGTAATTTAGTTTAAAATAATACAATTCATAAATATTATTAGGCGCAGAAAATAGATTTACTATACATAACACTAAATTTGGAAAATTAAGGTACTGATAAAAAGAATTATGTAATATAGGTACCAAATGCATTCAAAATTAATATAATTTTTTGATTTATTAAAACAGTCAACAGATAATAAACATTTTTGAATAATTAAATGAAAATATGACATGGAATTTATAAAAAAAAGTAGGTACTTGACAATCTTTAAATAATATTACATAAAACAGTTGTGCATTGCGAGAATCGAGAACGATAAGTGAACTCTCAAGGATTATTTTGTCTATTGACAATATTAGCTGCTTATAAATATAAACATTTTAAATAGACTTGAGCATTACCCAAAAACAAAAATTTCCAATTTGGTTTTTATAACGAAAAAATGTTATAATAATGTTCTTGGGAATTGTATATTTTTGATTTATACGTTGTACTTTTTACCCATATTATATTAATTATTAATTATTACTTATTGCTTATTAGTATTTTCTATTCGCTATTTAATATTATTAGTATTATTACGATATACCCATATATCGTGGTATAGAATGGTATACCAATAAGCACTTAATTACGTTTTTTAAAGAACAATTCTGGTTAATGGAACAAGAATTCAATTTTATTTTAATTAATTTTTATGCAATAAATATCATAAATCAATAAAAATTTAATTATATTTATTATTTAATTATTTATAAAACAACATAACTTGGATATAATTAAAATTAGCTCATTGTTTATTGAATTAATATCAATAAAAATCAGTGTTAAAAATTAAGTTAATGAAAATTAAATTCAAAAAAAGATAAGTTAATTAGTTAAAATTAACTTAACTTTAACTTTTTAATTCGTTTATTCCCAGGCTTGTGATTTTGTATGATTACATTATAATATATTATATGCTGCCATCTCTCTTCAAGTTTTAGAACTAAATGTTTTTTTTTTAAATACTTAGTTAAACTGTTAAAATCTTTTAAATTTCACATGCTACTTGTTATGAAAGGTTTTTCAGGTACCTAAAATTTACTATGTTATCGTACTCCTTAGTATAAAATTGGATACCCCCCCCCAAAAAAAAAAAAAAAAAAAAAAATTAAAAATTAAAGTCAAAATAATCATATGCTCTCTACTTAATTATAATATAGAGACATATAAATATATAATATGTTTAAAATTTTTAATAAAATTATATTTTAATTAATAATCAAATCCAACTTATACTATATAAGGTTATTCGCCAAGTATGCTCACTATCTTGGGTCCCTTCAACTAAGAATTGTTTATTATGCTGTGCATAAGCAGCTTACTTATATTATAATTTTTCCTAAAAATGTTTGACGTAAATAATAAACATTTTTGTTACCGTTGCTATACTTAATGTATTATCATTATTAATTAATATATGATGCTTGTGATTGTGAAAATTGTGACCATATTGTAGAGGTACTCTCAGGGTTTTGTAAATTGTGTAAAAAATCTTACTAGAGACCTTGATTAAAATATTCAAACTCTTCGACAAAGGAACAAAAAATAATACGGAAGAAAATAAAAATTCTTCGATATCCTATGAAATCCGTTATGTATGATAAGGCTTAGTGTGCATTTTGTTTTATACATTGAAATCGCTTAGAGTTGAGTTTTTAAAGCAAAATTTTCATTTTTATTTTTTTGCTTAGTACGTTCTTTTTTTAGAATATGAAAAAAATGTATTGATTTCAATGCCCTTGAACGTTTTTTTGTGTTAATATGTTCGTGCATCACAGTTATTCTTATCATCAACGATCTGCCAATCGCCAAAATTATAGTCAATTACCTATGATTAGTGGAATGTTAACAAAAGGATTTTCAAATGAAAATTTTGATTTGAAATTAAAATTTTATGTTGTCGTTAAAAATAAAAAACACTTTAACCAGCTATAAATGTATAATATTCTTAAACAATGCATGTTTACTTTGTAACAAATATTATTTTTTTTTTTCGTTTCTTGTTAGTATTTTCATAAAGAGCATAATTTCAAGTGTTCAGCATTCAATAATATTATAATTGTACATGAATATTAATAAATTCTTATACTTATACTCCTATTAATCCTTATTGTTAACTATTTAAGCAACAGTTATTTGATTTTTTTTTAAATTTAAATAATTTTCTTTTTGCATTTATCGACAAAACTTATTTAACCGATTACGTTATCCTTCAAGATAGTTATGATTAATTTTTACCATATTTAAATGATTTACAAGATTATAATATATTTTTTTTTTAATTGAATAATTATTATATTTTTATTTTGTTTGTGAAAGCGCAATGTCATAGCTTTAACATAACAATATTATAGACCGTATATTATTCAATTTACTGTCCGTTTTATTAAATATTTTTACGTGACACGATATTTTTTTAAATTTTAAACACTTATAAATTATATCTACTCATCAATAATTGGATTTTTATAAATATCATTCGCTACTAAACATATGAAATAAAAAAAAGGATGTCATTACAAAGGATAAAAATGTGGGAGAATGAAAAAAAATATAGTAATTTTGTTTGAAATATTGCTCAATACAGTTTATTATACATAGGTAGGAATCATAGTGTATGAACGAAAAGATTGGCGGATGCTATTGGGTCTCGGACCCAACTGGCAGACTCACAACGATTTAATGAATATTCGAACAATATTATTGATATGTAAAACGATACAAAATTTGATATTTAAAGCATTGAATCATCAATATTGCCTACTTACTGCGCCGGTTCATAACTATTTTGGACTGAATATAATAATTTAATGTTATAATACGACGACTATCTTATACGATAATATGAGGCAAAACAAATTATTTCATTACAATATTTGTGTATTTTCAGTAAACCATATTTGGTAATTTCTGTGCAAGGTTAGTTTTTGCAAAACTTGTGTTAACAACAACGATTTTATGATTTCATGGAAAACTTATGAAAACAATTTTACTGATTTTTCTTATTTTTATATCAGTTTCTATTTCAACTATTGAAAAGAAAATCAACAGGCGTAGACCTACTTATTTCTTTTTTAATAAACGAGATTTTTTTTTCATCTCGATGAGTTATTTGAGACTCTGGATAAATTAACATTTAGTATTCACAGTATTTTTTATTTGCGTTCTATTTTATATCTGGTAAACAATAAATTAATTTTATCGTCATATTTTGTTGGTACCTTATTAATACATTGTAATTCCGCGTAGTTAATCTTAAAGTTTTAAAATACCTACTATAATTTTGATTTACAGCTCTTGATGATACTAAACATAAGTATAAAATAGTTATTAGTTTATGAAACATTCAAAATTCTATCGGAGTAATGGGGAATATATATTATGACGCTCTTATAATATATTATACATCTTTACTCGTTAAGTTCTAACACTTAACTATTAAATAATCATACCATTAGCCCAAAATCTAAATTATTGATGAAAATATTATTTTTAAAAATTAAGAATACAATTTATTAAATTATTTATTTATTTACTTTATAGTTAGAATTATAAAGTCACATTTAAAAATGAAGTGTCAATAATGTTATAAAATATAGTTAATAAGATGAAAATCTTATTATTTTGAAAAGTATGATATAGTTATATGCTTTAACAATTTTTTCAGGATACAAAAAAATACATAATATTATGATGCACTGTGGCCAAGTTAAAAATAATTATCATATTCATAAAGTCTAAAATGAAAATGTTTAGTACCTGCAAACGTGTCATTTTTAAGGAGTTGTGTTTAGGCAATTATATT
>NW_020271702.1:238653-253007 GCF_002803265.2 Melanaphis sacchari | reverse complement strand
TGGTAGGCCGCCGCCGCGCCGCGCCGGTCATTATATAATTATATTACGACGATTCCGAGAATCAATGCACGCATGCATACGTCATTGATAGTCTTTACATCAAAATATTCAAACCAATTTAAGAACGTAAATAGTTAGAGATTATTGATTAATATTTAGTGGTTCGAATTGAAAATGAAGATGTTTGAATTGGTAAGTTTACTGCATCGGTCGGAGCACTTTTCAATTTTAGCAAATGTTTGGCGAAAATAAATATTTTACATTTATAAATTTATAAATTCTTAACACTGAATATATTGAAAATATTAAAATATTAAATATATGTCCGACCGATGCAAAGTAGACTTGTTTACGAATTTAAACATCCTACACTTTTAAATCGAACCACTAGAAGTATGTTAATTTTGTCAGTCGATAAGGTCGTTTTGATGAAAATTCATAGGTTTGCAGGGGCCTTAAAAACAATTAAAATGGAATGCTTTTTCTTCAAAATGGTTTTTGATAAATTATCACACATCAAATAAAAAACTAATAGATCGACGTTTTGAATTATTAAAAAGATAAGAGATAATATATTATATGTATGTTGTATCAATGACAAATTAGTGGATACCAATCATTGATTTTACACTGCTATACTTGTGCTATACATACTACATAATGTTTATAATGGAATATCAAACCGTTTTGAGTATAACAGTAGAAGATGAGATTCTTGTGACATTATCGCGATGATGACTTAATGTATTTTATAACCAATGATAATATAACTATAACCATAACAATTTTTCAATTTACGAATAGAGTAAATGATAATTTTTTTTCTGTTAAGGACGCAAGTATGATTGATATATAAAACAAAAGAAAAATACGGTGTGTGTATAATAAAAACCGTTTTGATAAAATAATATCACAATTAAAGTTGAAATAAAATAAAAACAAAATATTATTAACCATAAGAAATAGCCATAACCCTTAAAGACATTATCGTTATACATACATACACACATATTATTATGTTTTTTTTTTTTTATATTATAATAGAGCTGTAATAATATTTGTACAATAAAAAATAAAATAAAACAACAGAATATCTATACGAATCGTTTAACATAAACATAAATCCTATAAGACTTTAAATAATAATATAAGCTAATAAGTGTCGTTAAAAATGTAAAACTCGTTTAATATAACATAAGTATATTTAATACGAACAATAACGCTATAAGTATTAATATACGTACGAAAAGGTAGTGATAATACAGTTTATTTCAAAAATAATTCATTCCTCGACGAGGTCATAGTAATAATAATAATAATAATAATATTTCACCACCTAAAACTTTAAATGTGTGTGCATTATTCAATTATTCACCGTAAATACAACGTATACAATAATAATAATAATAATAATAATAACTATAATAATATAAACAGAACATGCCGCGTATTACGTGTATTATAACACTATACTACTACTAATAATGATTATAACAATAATACAAATTTACTTATTAAAACAATATACTCTAATATCATGCGCGTATTATTCGCATGTTTTTATAACAATAATAATAAACAATAATCATAATAATAATAAGAAACAGGTTCGGGACAATCGTCACGTCTATCGATTATCGTCAAAATACGTTCTGCGGCAGCTTTTTTTTTTTTTTTTTTGGAAATATGCCTAAAAAATAACGACAAAAAGATTTGAGTTTGTTTTACAAACTCGCCTTGAGCCCCGACCAATGGCCTCGAGGCATTATACACCCCCGTCAATGCATATCCACGTCGTCTTCGTCTTCACCCGACTTCAGCTCATCGCGGTTGTTCTCTACCACGTCAATCATCTCTTCGTCCTCGTCATCTCTTTCGCGGTGTTCCGTTTTCACGCTCACCTCGTCCCCGTCTTCCTCCTCTTTGATCGGATTCGCGTCCCGTTCGCATTCGTCCAAAGGCCGCGTTTCCGCGTTACCGTTAACCGCGCATCCGCTCATTTCCTGTTTGAGGTCTATCGTTTCCGATCCCGGCGGCGGCGCGTCCTTCTGCTGCCGATGGTGGTCGTACACGTGACACTGCAAGTCGGCCTGTGTCAAGAAACTCTGATAGCACTCGGCACACTTGAACGATAGTTTTTCGCAGATGGACATAAGCTTGTTTTGGTACTTGTAGAAATTCATCTGAAATTATAAAAATTGTAGCGTTTGATTTTTCGGTAAAACAACTAAGAATTATAAATTATATGCTATTGTTATGTACCAGCCTAGAACTCTGCAAGGTCCGTATTTTTATGGATCATACCGGACTAGTTATAGTTTTAATTATTACCAAGACTGGACTGAACTGGACTATCACCAAAATAATATTTATTTTAACTAGGTCACAAGACTAGGCTGATTTATTTAAAATTTTTATAAATTTTGATACCGAACCGTTTTATTTTTTACTTTGAACACTACTGAGTCTGTATTATATTGAAACAGACTAATGCCGAATTTCACGAAGAATGTAGTAATTTAATGGTTCAATCGTTTATTAGCTTTTTTGCTACTGTAAAAATTCAAAATGAAATACAGGGAGTATGGAATAGGTGATATTTATAATAATGTTTTATAACTATTGCCCACAGTAAACCTAAATTTAATTATTATCAGCTACAGTCATGTGCGACGTGCAGTTTATTATTGTTCTTAATGTATAATGTATATATCTATTAATCTGTGTAGTGTAAACCATAAAGTACATAACTTCATAGTGTATAATGTATAGTCAATACTCAATAAAAAACGGCTAAACACCAGAGTAAATATTGTATTTTTATATTCTTGTAAATGCATCTTTCAATCTTTGCATGTATTAATTTTGTTTTTTTTAGCAGTAATGTTGCACATAAAATGTATTTTGTATTATTAAAATCAATGTCGCAAAAGCTCAATATTAATAATAATGATACGCTCATAAATTACCATATCATTGTTAATGTTTAATACAAATTTATAAATATCACCAGCTTGTCTATGTTCAGCGCAATAGGTATTTTTAAGTTTGAACTGGACATTACAATTACGTGACAAATAAAAACATAAGATATTGAAAAATAATTAACATATAACATAGGCATGTCAAGTTCGTTTTATAAGAAATTGTCTTTTATCGATTTGTCTGAAAATATAATGAAAATCATGTTTTAATTTTGTACCACACGTTAAACGCTATTAATGTGTAAATGATTAGCGAATGATGTGATATTATATCAATACCAGTATGAAATGCTGTATAATATGCGTGTCGCGAAATAATTATTGCTGATAGATTTCGTAATAGGGTTCGTAGATACACTAATGACGGGCATTTATTTCGGATGACCGATTTAATCGCAATAATATCTCTTTGTCCCTATCTTGATATAAACAAACTAGTAAAACGACCACTTCTGTGGTCGTCCTCGCCGGAATCGAACATATCGTCTATCCGTACGCGCCGGATGTGCAATTCTAGCGGGGTAACGGAAATTGAAGACCTCGAGTCGTATATACTCACGTTGGCCAGGACGTCCTGTCCCTGGTGCTCGAGCGTGTGCCGGTCCAGCTCGGCGGTGAAGAAGAACTTGGCCTGACATCCGGGTCTGGGGCAGTCGTACGGCGGCGTTTCGGTCGAGTGGTCGACGGTCATGTGCGCCTGGAGTCCTGTGGGCGCGGTGAATATGGCCGAGCACAGGTAGCACGTGAACGCTTTGCAGCCGGCGAACGTGTGCTCGATCAGGTGCGACTGGAGACTGTTGGCTGTGGGCAGCACGCACGGGCAAAGGCCGCACTCGATACCATCCACGGAACCGTTGAGCGTAGCCAGGTGCGTGCCCAAGTGGATCGTGGCTTCCTGTTGCGACTCGAATCCGATCTGCGCGCAAAACCAAATATAAGTCGTCAGTGAGATAAATAACGGCTTAATACAACAGAGCGTCACACACTGCGGTGGCGCACTGCGCTGTCATCTGTCAATACGAAGGATTTACTCGTATTGCGTTGGGCGAGCGCGTAGTGTGTGTCCCGTCGTGTTCTAAGACCCGTTTAATCCTTCCGACTCCACTTCGAAGCCCTACGCGATTACGACTCGACAAATCGTTTTTCGGAAAAGTTCTCGTTAGGTATCTAAAATAATAGGTAAACCCGCGCAAATCGTTTGCCACACTGATGATGATATTGTTCAGAAATTAAGTCAATGGCGATGGGACACATAATTTAATGTAAATTTTCACGAAAATTCCATGTGAGGCCAAGTGTGGTTAACGAAAATCTGCTCAGTACATCAGCGTATAAATAAATCTCGGTGCATACTGGTTAACGAAATACAACAGTATAATATGATATCGGCGCACGGTCGCAATGACGTTTTTTTTAGTTTCCTGGTTGATTTACGGACGCGGTCGTATGCGATATGCGTGAGTTCATTTCGAGCTTACCTTGCACTTGAAACAGTGAAACGGTTTTCTGTGGACTGCGGTCAGGTGGTGTTGCAGCGCGCCGAAAGCGTCGAACGCCGCACCGCAGTCAGGACATCGTTCCGCCGCACTGTTTCTGGCCGGGTTGCAGCCGGCGCACGGAGAAGACGCTGACCGCTTGTACCGGTTGCAGTTGCCGCACACGGCCGGAGATTCTTTGAGCCGGGACAGGTGATAGTGCACGTGCACCTTCACTTCGATGTCTGAAACGAGCGTTTGCCTGCATATGATGCACGACGTGGGGAACGCCACTTGGCCGCCGTTCGCGTTCACCGGATTGCAGTGCTTCTGGAGGTGTTGATGGAACTGATCCTCATTGTCGATAATCATTTTGCAGTGACTGCACACGGTACTCGTGGCTACCTGTGCAACACAATGAGAAGAAGGAGATAGAAATAGTCGATTAATCGATCGAAATGGTTACGGCGACGACGGAGATCACAATATGTTATTACTCGGAGGTATAAATTATTATGAAATGTATACATATTACATAGGTAGTTATGTACTACATACATTGTATATTACGGTTCTGTGATGGCAATGTACATAATAGAATCTTATCCATTACATGACGTATCGACTAATAAATATCAAAAAAAAATATTAAACGGCCCACTCAGAGATCATCACATTGCCAAGTATAATATATATATATATATATTATAAACGTAAACATTTCGTATTGTTTGTATTTAATAAGTGTTACAATTACTCGAAATATAAGTTACAAAAATATAATAAACAACAGGTGGATAAAGGTCAAGGGCGTAATAAGAATGTATATATCTAACGGTAAAATATTATAAATTATGGCGGTGAGAGGGGGAGGGGCGATGAACACCCTCTACTCGTTTCATAACATCATAAAAAAATGATATTCAATTACAATAAAAAGCATACCTAATAAAGTATTTATTTGACTTGTATTTTCTATAGGTTTATAATCAAATCAATTGTAATATTTTAAAACTTTACTTTTTCTGTGCTATTATGCATCTAGGTACACAATATTGTAAAAGCGTTCAATTTTACCGGTGCTAATTTATCATTTTCTGGTTCTAAATACTACCATGATCACTTTTCTCTTTCCCATAATCGTGTTAATGATAAAAATATCTAATTACACACAGTTTTAATACATTTTAATCATACATAATTTTTGATCTGGTTTCACATAACACTGACTTATAACTGACCGCAGTTATTACATTATAGACAATGATATACACACCTTGCAATGAGTGAGTTTATGTTCGGCCAAGCTGATCGCGGACTGATAAATTTCGTCGCAAATGTTGCACTTGTGTTTTCCAACATTCGAACCTTGTTGTGAATGCGTCTTCATGTGGTTCTCTAACTCTGTTCTCGATTTGCAGTTTTCGTTACAATACGCGCAATGTAAGCTTACCTGTAACCGGCGTTTTAGAACAAACGGTAAATTTTTTTTTTTTTTTTTTTGCAACTTAATAATTTAGGATTATTATCTCACTTTTGTTGAAAGATTTGTAGGCTTCACCTGGTGCATCGTTCTTTTGTGTGCAATCAAGTCCAATTCGTTTCGAAAATCATTTTTCTCACATATATCACAACCGTTTGTGCCGTTTTCCGTCGGATGCTTACCGCCTTCCGTCGTCCTGGAAATGTACGTAGGCGACGTACACATGGAATTTGGCGATTCCCTGTGATTCCGGTTGAGGTGACTTAAAATCTATAATCATCGACAAATGTATCGTCATTAATGGTCGGCGTCCGGTCCCCAACCCAACAGCGCAATAGCGCACGGCTCAGTGACTTACGCTCGAACTGTGATGCGTTTGTATGTGTCTGTCCAACAAGAACTCGATGTGGAACGCTTCCGAACAAAATTGACATTGGAATTGTTTGGAGTGACTAGCTAAATGTTGTTCCATATCGGATTGCGTGTTGAACGTAGCGTGGCATACCAAACACCTAAGCATCTGAAAAGAACAGAAAGAGAAGAGCAACGTTTTAATACCAAATCGCACAGACACATAGCCGTAAATTGGAGGGGGGGCTTAACCAAAAGTTTCATAAATATTTTTCCACGTGACCTCGTATCATACAATCAACTATGTTTATACGCGTATACGTACTAATATTTAAACTCCCTTCGCCTCCAGATTTTCAACTATAATATTCACGTCTAAGTGACGACGTTCGTCTCGTATTGCGCACGTCAACTACGTTTAAGTTATAACTCACCAAGTTCGCTTGGACCGGCGGTGGCGACCTCGCTGAGTAATGGGCGTTACGCAGATGATCGATGAACTCGATTTCCGTTTGGAACAGCGGCCGGGACAGTCCCGTGCAGTTGTTGCAGCGAAACATGCGGTGTTCGCTGCCGTGGTTCATGCTGAAGTGCACCTTCAGGGCCGACTTGGTGGGGAACACTTCTTTGCACAGCATGCACCGGTAAAAGTTCTGCGCGTGCGTTTCCATGAGATGTTTCTGTACGTGTTCGGATGTGGCGAACGAAGTGGAGCACTCCTGGCACGAGTATTCGGCGGCGGCCGTGAGGAAGTGACCGATGACGTGCTGCTGATAGTCTTCGAAGTGCGCGAACGTCAGATGGCAGTGCGGACATGGCAATTGCATCTTGTTGTTGTTGGCGTGAATGCTGTTGTTATTGTTGTTGTTATTGTTATTGTTATTATTGTTGTTTTTGGTGTTGTTGTCGTTGATGCTGGGCACGCCGATCTGCGATGACGGTCGAGCCGCGATCGGCTGCGGATGCTGATGTTTGCCATCGTAAACGTTTTGACGTTCTTGTTTAATGTGACGTTGGTCGGCCGCCGACGGATCGCGGCCGGGCGACGAACGAGACTTTTTGCTGGTCGCGTGGTTTCGCTGGTCGTCAGTTGACTTGTGCTTACCCGACGAGGAGTGATGATGCTTGCTGCTTCCGTGCTTGGACGACGACAGCGACAAGTCTGTGGGACCCGTCTGAACGGTTTCTTCGGGCAACAGACCGCCGCCACCCGACGTCAAGTGCCGGTTATGGTGGTGATTGTTTTGGTGATGGTATCCGTTCATTCCGGATATTACCGGCCAATTGTACAAAGGCATCGCGCCACTTCCGCCTTTGTAGCCGTTGGTGTTGTTACCGTTGTTGTCATTGTCGTTGTTGTTGGTGTTCTGTATGTTGTTGTTGAGGACGGAACTCAGATAGTGGGCGGTCGTGAAGTGTTTCTGTAACGAAGTGACGGACGGGAATTGGCTCATGCACAACCGGCACGAGTACGGAGGCAGAGACAGGGCCGGCGAGTCGGCAAAATTGAGCCACGGGAACGCGGCCGCCGGCGGTACGGCCGAGAAGATGTCCTCTGGTGGCTTGCCGTTGACGATCGCAGCTGTAGACAAGCGAAACGCAACGATTAGATCGAACTACACATGATCATACCTTATCTCGTGAGTTTCGGCGGTGACTTACAATGTTTGGTCTGGAAGTGTTGTTGCAGGGCGTCCATGCTGGACACTTCTTTGGTGCAGTACATGCAAATGTACTGGTTGGGAGTTTTCGGCGGTGTCGAACGTTTCGAGCTCCGGGAGTTGGACGACAGTTGCTCGCCGAGATGATGCGTCGCAGTGTGATTCTGTGTACAGATGAATAATTAAAGTGGTTGTTAGACCATGAGGGCAGGGTTTTTTGGCTTTTTTAATAGACCGTTAAGTCGGAGACGCGGTAAGGA
Organism: Melanaphis sacchari; assembly: GCF_002803265.2. Classification (NCBI taxonomy): domain Eukaryota; kingdom Metazoa; phylum Arthropoda; class Insecta; order Hemiptera; family Aphididae; genus Melanaphis; species Melanaphis sacchari. The sequence goes on along the minus strand of NW_020271702.1, from coordinate 244,793 downwards.
TACTGTGTCGGCCAAAACGTTATAGCTCGTCGTAATCGAACATTTTTGTCAAGTTTCAATATACATGTTATTTTCTTATTTTTTTTTTAAGGACGCGTAGAAACCGTCGGTATGATTTTATGTCATAATACACGCAGTATCAGCGCCGCTTTTTACCGACGCTTAATCTCATATTCTGAAAGGATTTTTAACAACAAATTCTACCACTTACGATTTCAGTGTAATAAAATGCACTCGATAATTGCAAAACATTCCAATATCGAGTACTCGTACTTAAGTGAACACGGTTTGTTATTGCAAAATCATAATTTAAATCTTTAGCTATACGTATGACACTAATAAACCGTCATGTACCTACATTTAAAAAAAAACACTCAAACATTCTACATTCGAACTGTGTGAAAATCCATTTTATATATCTACAGAACCATCTAGCGGTGATCGCGTCAAACAGATAAAATACTAAAAAACACTAAACGTAACTTTCTAGTGTTTACAACTTTCGTTCGAAGTGACAAGATTTTGTAAAATAAAGAAAAAATGTAATTCTCATATTTATAAAATATTTTTTTTTCCTCTCAAATTATTGCATTGGTGTTAGCTTACGTATTTCACTAGCAATTTTAAGCTGCGCCAAAAATACAGATAAACCCAAATTCACACATGTAAATTGCGTCCGAGTAAAATTTTTTTTTTTAAATAGCTTTATTTTTGCAAAATTCTCTTTAATAGTTTAATGTATACTTAATTTATTACAACCATGTAATATAAATAATTAAAATTAAAATTAAATTAAGAATTAAAAAAAAAAAAAATATAATTTTAAAAAGTAAAATAACTTCAAATATTACAAATAATAAATTAATAACATATTGTTGATACATATTATTCATCAATTTTATTGAAGTTTGACCACTATTTTATCAATTAATTAAAATTTATAAGTTTTTTTGTTTTTTTTTTTTAAGTTATTTGATATAACGTGTTGCTATTTTTAGACGAAAATAAAATTGTTGTGATATAATTGAAAAAGTACACAATCATAGGGACTTAATTAAATCAAAAGTTTTGTGTATTTTAAAAACGGGACACAGCTTAAGTTTTGGGGCGCAGTTTACATTACACCTTTTTAACATACGTAGATAAAATTTCGGGTGCAGTTTACATAATAATATGTCCTGTTTCACGTTTCTCCAGTCGTATAATTATGTTTACACATTATCTGGGTTACAAACACTACCCAAGAATATTACTTTACGAATTATAGAATATTATTCATGGCTACGGCCGTTACGGGATAATTATTGCATTATTTTTTTCAAATAAATTACAGCACCTTTTTAATGAGCTATTATTTACTCAATATTATTAACGACATTCAATACTAGTACCTAAAATTTGTTTCTGTGTTATAAAATGAGTTTTAAGACTTATTTGAAAACAAACAAAAAAAAAGCTATGGTTTCGATTTTGGTTAATAAATTACTTTGCTGTCCCCTCCTAGTTTTCAACCCAATCATTGGGTGTCTAAAAAAAAAAAAAAAAAAAAATGTAATATGCTTATACTATTCGTAACCAAATTTGATCCGGTCTGAAAGTATTTGTACTGCCAAGTCCTATTAACTGGAAACCTTCGGTGGCCGACGGGTATCGTCTACCCAACTAATATCGTTTACAGTATCGGACTATACGATAAGAGGATAATGGGGGTAATCTTTTTTCGGAAATCACATACGGGCATATAAACGAGTTTACCGACCCCGTGTATATTCCGTGACTTATCGGTCGCGAAGAGGGGCTTTAGGCGTAGGGTGATTTGATGGCGAGCGTTTGCGCACGGTACGGTGGGAGGGTATACGCCCGATATCGGGGGGAGCGGGGGGAGGGGGTGAATAAACACATTTCATCGGGTACCGACCTGAAGCTCGTCGGGCTTACGGAATATCTGCGTGCATTGCAGACACTTGTACGATGGGCCGGATATCTGTGGCGAGTTCGCCCGTTCCGCAGCCCGTTTGTGATGGTTCTGCATGTGTGACGTGAGCGCGGCCGCCGTGCTGTAACCTCTGTTGCAAACCGTACACTGGAACGGTTTTTGATTGTCGTGCGTTTTCATGTGGATCTTCAGGTGATCGCTGGTTTCGCATAAACAAACAAATACAACGGACATAAGTCATCATCGTATGTCAGCGCGAATAACTGCAGAGTTGGTGCGCGCAATAGTATTATATAATAATATTATGTTTCGATCGATCCGATATAGGTAGTGTTTTATTTCCCAGGATTTTTTTGTTTTTTTTTTTTTTTGTGTTTTTTTTACGATTCGTTTATCAAATTAGCGTTGTTGACGACTTCATAGTGTGTAGTCTGTTGTCGGGATTTAAAGGGAGAAAAAACAAAAAAAAAAAAAAAAATGGAAAAAAATTGTACTTCGTCGCACACGATTGTGCGTGTGAGGACACACGTCTCCTTAGTTCAATGTACTTGCGGCCACACGTCCACTCGGCGGCGGTGGTTGCACACAATAGTTTGTTAGCACATACCTATATATGTGTTATGTGTTTTACGTATATATATATATATGCGAACGCGGAGACGCGCGAGCGCCGACGATAATATTCTTTAGCATTGTATTCGGGAGCACGTCTGCATGACATTTTTTGGGTGGGCGTGCTTATATATATATATATACATGTGTGCAGGTATGACGTATTATAATGTGTATTTGTGTGTGTGTGTGTCTGTTGACAAGTTCACGACCGTATACACGGCATGTACTTATACTTGTGTGTGTATGTGTGTGTGTGTGTGTGTGTGTGTGCGCGTATATCATCATACGTGTGTCTCTCCCCGTGGATAATTGTCGGACGCGTGGCCATCGGTAATTACGTGGAGAGGAAAGAAAAAAAAAAACGAAAAAAATAAAGAAAATAACCTATTGAATTCGGCGAGTATATTATAAGTCAACTAGGTACCAAATATCTTTATACGACGTACGTGACTATGAATTCACAATGGAAAACCGTCCGTCGCGTATAGTCGCCGCGTGTACACACATACAGCGTATGATATCGTGTGTTATATGTATTTGTGTGTGTGTGTGTGCGTGTTATTATGAGGTCGCCGGACGATACGGACAAGTCTCCGATAAATATATTTATTTATATATATATATATTTATGTGTGTGTATAATACGTAATAATAATAATACGTGATATAGTCATTAGGTCCGGAACACACACACACGGCATTATGTTATACGCGTATATACGCACGCGCACGTCTCGCCGAAGGTATAGAAGGTATAGCAGGTATAGCAGGTACTCACCTCCTTGAAAAAGCATGGTCGCATTGAGTACACTTGTACTTCTTGTCGCCCGTGTGTAATTTCACGTGCCGGTCTCGGCTGCGCTTGTGTTTGAACAGCCTCCGGCAGAATTGACACTTGAACGGCATTGATTCTCCATGAGTCTGAAATCAAACGACACGAAAAATAAGACCCGTGTCACTGTACAACCGTATATATTATGTGTGTGTATGTATTATTATTGTTATCGTCTTTGTCGTCGTCGTCGTCTTCACAGCCATCGGTGAATTGTGATAGGTACCTACGCAATACGCTCGATGGCTGTGTGGTTTCGGCATCATCGATTACTCGTACGATGTTCGGCGGGAAATTCATCGTCGTCGTCGACGAGGCCTAGATTAAAAGGACGTTTTTATCGTCCGCACACGAAATCCTGCGAGTTCCTGGACCGTTATGCGGGCTGTTACATCGTCTTAGCAACGACGGATGTACGCGGACCTCGGGATTGTTGACTGTGCTCTTCGACATACGACGACCCAATATACAATTTTTTATAACGTTTCGTTTAAAATATTTTTATTTTTTTTAACACACGACGAATACGTCGTGTCGTAATTTATTAATAAACTCAATAACCAACCGTTTATAGCGTGCAAAAACCACGAAAAGTGACCCAAGACGACTCTCCGTCAGTGGTGGACTGCAAATTAAGTATTTATTTTTTTTGCAATATTTTTCCAAAAAACTTCCGCGCTTGGCCACCGCGTTGCGTCGCTCTCCTCAACGTGATTAATCGTTAAATTTTAAATTCATATAACAACTTTTTTAAACACAACTATAAATAATTAAGTAAAATAGTGCGTAGTAAAAACATGTTAGTAAATACGTTAACATTCGTCCCTGTATCTAAACCGGTGAAAATATACTTGTACGATTGTAGGTACATGAAACGCTTATAGTTATTAAACGAAGACCGCGAGACTTCGCTGAGCCGGCAAAACTGTCGGGCGGTGAATTACTGACACCCTGCTAAAACGAACGGCCGACGCCATAATTCACATAATACCTCATCGTAACGTGTTGTATACACACGGTGTATCGGTATAGGTTTACTGTGCGTATCAGTGGCGTATTTATGGAGTAGAGCACAAAGGCACCTCTCGCCATTCACCGTGTTTGCGATGTATGATTTTATCGAAATATCAAGTATTTATAGGTAGTTAATAATTATTATTGTCAGTCTAAACTCTGTTTATAAACACGGACATAGTGTGTTACTATCGAAAACGTATTGTACACTGTCGCACATTGTGTACATTTTTAAACGGTAACTATACCTAAATCCGTGTTTGTTTTTTTTATCCCATTATTTGTGTTTCTAAATACGATCCCTGGTCCGTAGGTACAATGTAGTATAATACAGTCTGGACGTTTTATTGTACGCGGTCAGAACATTAGGACGGCGGCTCGCGTGTACGGGACGACGTACGATGCACACCGGTGGTAATAATAATAATAATAATATATTATACATAAAGCGTGTAATTGGCGAGCATAGTAGTTTATTGTGTTTTTGTCATGCACGTTGTGCGGAGAAGTTTTTAAAATTCAAACTGCAATTTCGTGATGAAATTTACGCGCAAAAGTTTTTCTTTCTTCGTCGGCAAACCGGCGGGCGCGACCTTACGACGTCCGCGCCGCCGTGTGCGAATATTTTACAGATGTTATATGAACGCGGCTTTGAGATTTGAATCACGAACGCCGCCGTGCCAGTGATAACTTTAATTTTGTTATGCGCACTGTACGTTCGACGCGTTTGACCGGTCGGGTACAAAAATCGAACGTAATGGGTACCGCAAAAACGTGTTCTCTGCTTGCGGCTTTTTTTTTTTATGATAATAATATGCACATATTGTATACAATACGTTTGGGTGAAATTTTATAATACGATCGGACGACAAACATTATTATTGGCGTACTTGAAATACTGAGCAACATGTGAGTGAGACTTATAAAATGCATTGGTATCGTTTTATCGTTTTGATGTCTGCTGTCTAGTGACCAGAATTACGGTCATAAATAATTAATAATTAAAAATTTTGTATTTAAAATCTTGGGGATTTTTAGAAATTTAAGAATATATATTTTTTTTCGTATCACGCATAAAATATTTCTAGCTCCTCTTAAAATTGTTAATTCCACACGGCTTATTTTTTTTTTAAATTGTACTTAGGATTTTAACTCTGTGTTTTAAATAATTTTTGATTTTCAATTAACCGAGGTGTAAGCTCATTTTAATCGCACTTTAAGGGCTACACATTGACTATTGAGGAATTTCTGAAAATGTTATTTTCAGAAGACCATTGATAATTGATAATAAATACCATCTGTGGATGTAGTGTGACACTAAACTTGAGCACCGTTCCTGCCCGAAGTGACGGTTCTCGGAAAAATAAAAGTAAAAACCAACGACACACTGCACACTGCTCGATCGGCGGAGGATCTGAAGAAGAACAAAACAGGTGAAACACAGTGATGACTGATGACGACGTGACGATTGGGTTTTTATTTTAAAGATTAATCGATATAATATCGTTGTTATTCTACGCGCGCGCCGGATTTGGGTCGCGCGGTGACGATAGCACCTGTTGTTGTCGACGCCGCGGCTGCAGGTGCGACGCGGTCCACGACGTCGCACGTCGGCAGCTAGCGTGCAGTATATTATTATACCTACCAAAACATAAATACTATATATATATATATATGTATGTATGTATATATGTATAGTTACCTATTATTATTATTATTATTATTACGTTTTTTTTTTTTTTT
>NW_020271702.1:234892-238643 GCF_002803265.2 Melanaphis sacchari | reverse complement strand
ACTACGACATCGACGACGGCGGTGACCGAATGCATCGCCGCGGATTCTGGGCACGCGCCCATCCGGCGAACCGCGTCCGGCGTGGGGGGGGGCGAGGGATTAGGAAAACGACTTTAAACTCGATTACACACGCACACTTACACTTACGAAATCACACGCGCGCACTTTGTACAAGACATCGCCACCGCGCGTTTCGAGGTCCACCACCGCCATCACCTGTCGGCAGATGGGTATCTACAATAATTGCTATTAGTGGAGCCGAAGGTGTCTTTGACGGCGTCGGCGTCGTGTTTTTATTTCGGTTCCGTATCTGCTGCTATATGGCTCTCGTACACATTACATACGGTTATGTTATTATAATATTATAACGCGTCGCAGATGACGGCCGCAATATAAAATATCGTATACATTATTATGTATCTAATATCAAATATGTCGTGGCACATACGTGCGTAGGCGCTTATTTTCCCGACCGTGTGACCCAAACGGTTTTTACGTGTTTTATATCGTACACGTAGGTATGATATATATGTTACGAATTTTATTATTTTATTTCTTCATCTCTAGCCGGCTTGTGATCGTACCGTGAATTTAGTCTTCGCGCGCGAGTGATGGAAAAAAAAAAAAAGGAAGAACGTGACGTCTTTCGGAAACCGACGGCGATCCGCGGTCTACACTAAGACGGAACGACGGACCTTAAGACTTCGCACGTTTACGATAAAGAAAAAAAAACTATTGCTCGCATAACGCGTCTACGGAACCGTTTCGTTCGGTATCCTACTTGGCCAACTCCCCCCCCCCCCCAAGAGGAGGTTTGTCGGGAAAAAAACCAAGTGACAAAGACATCTTTCGCGTTTATATACTTAGTGTTGACATTGGTCATTTGTTTATCACCGCGAGATAGCTAAAACCACTGTACCCACACCTCGTGCTGCACGTGCAGCAGCGCTATATGCATATAATATATTATGTATAAATAATGTGCTAAATGATACGTATGCGATTAAAAGCTTAAATAGCTGTGATTTATTATTTCTACAACATTTATTATCCTACATGGGTATGTGAAGGTAAGGAACATAAACGTAGAAATATCTGCAAGGGTACCTACTCGGCCAACTACTATCCAATAATAGCCGTTTGTTAGCTGTTTGAAGAGGATTTTAAATAACACTTGAAGACTAACGGACTGTTTAACAAATTTTCACGAATAAAAGACCTATTTTTATTCCAAGGCATTTGATAACCGATTAATCTGATTATACCTTATAGATTTAAAAAATGTTTTATCCCATAATGCCCTAGTATTATTTACATTATATTAACAACTTCTAAACTAATATTGACGTTTACCTATCAAAATTTGACTTTTGAATACCAAAATGTATAATTAATAATGTTAAATATATTTTTGTAAGTTTTGCGTTTAAGGTTTGAAATTCATTGTAAGATTTCTCATACATTAATATTCTGGAATTAAAAAAAAAGTATATACTATAGTCGATTGACCTAAATTTGCTGATGCAAAAATATGAGACAAATCATTTATATTCTAAAGTGTTTTAGTTTTTTTATTTTGTCAACGTTATTGATGCGATTATTAGTACTATAAATTTTCCAAGCGTCTAAGCGCTATCAACAATCATCATCAAACTAATTTTAACTTCCGAGCAAGTTAACACTCTATTCCATCTAAAATCATTTTTCGTAATTGTGCATGTATCTATGACCAAAGTGTATATTAGTTTTTTTAATTAGTCTTTTTTTTTTATCGTTTCACTATAAAATCTAACACAGTAACATCATAATGCATATGTATAGTGTACACTGTACACTATTATACATACACCGATATAATCACCATCACCCTGGGAAACTAAAATTAATACCAAAATTTAACAGTTGACTAAGAAGTTTTACCATACAAATTATGACTGGTTGACTACAGTATTAAAGTGCACTACTTGGGGAGAACTTTAATGTATAATTATACAGTTGGTACATATTATATAGTTAAAGCGATAAGTCTCATAAACGACGTCAGACTGGAGCGTATTTATCATAGTTTTCTCTTGTTGGTCAGATGCATTTTTACGGTTTTATCGACGACTAAAATTCCCACAAATTTATCTCAAACGATAAACCATAATAGGTGTACACATAATTATTTTCGTACATTATAAGTCTGAAGTATTTTGTCATATGTATACAATAACGATTGGCTTTCACAGTTTTTCCGCCAACCCGCTTTCTATAAAAGCGAGGAAAAATTAGAGCATGATGATATCAGTTGAACGATTTCTTTCACAGTTTCACGTGTCGTTGGTGCAATAGTGCAATATGACGATTGGACGACAGTTTTCGTGGATGGCGTTCCGACTCGCGATAATATTATGCAAACGGCGTGACACTATTAAACACACAGCTATTAGGAACGTCATGACGAGCATTAACGAGTTTTTATCCATCAAAGAACTGACGAGAATATTAAATCGTAATATAGTACATACCAATATCGCATATTATACGTATTATGCCTACATGTATTTACTACTATTATTATACACGTCATATTATTATACATTATAATAAGATTAAAGAGTGCACAATTATCGAGCATTTTGGGCTCCACGGAATTTTATTTTCATAATGTTTATTTGTATTCACCGCATTTCATGCATACAGTTTATCTGCCATCCCACAAAGTGAAAATGTGCGATGATCAATGAATAATTATTGATCAAGATATGTCAGTATAAATAGTTATTAAAAACTTAACGACAAAAAAACACTATTTTATTCAAAGCTTACCTCACATAACGTTATTTGCGAGTTTGCATATAACTGATTACCGAACACTTTAAACCATTTTTTTTTCAACGATCGCAACGGAATTTAAAATATTATATAGGTATGTGAATGCGTTCGATAGAACGCAAAAGTTGTCCAAGTTCAGAATCTGTTAGCACTATATCGTTGTACAATTATTTATATGTATTGCTCGTTCGACATCGTACGTTTATGGTGTATCAGTTTATTTGTGATTGTTTTATCGTGGCGATTTTGATTTGATTTAAAACGTTCGACAGCGTTCACTCGCCGATCCGCTGAGGTCGCCAACAATCAAATAAACACGGGCCGCGGCATCGTTTTATTACAATATAGCGTACAACACGATTTTACTGACTAATTTTCATGCGGCGGCGGTCATTTCTCGTCGTTTTCGTTTATTTTTCGTGTTCGTGTAATATTTATCGTAATAAATAGCGCACAAAGACGATCTCTTGTGCGCATCTATTGTCTCCGTGTGCGTCACAATAATACACACGCCGTATAATATTTTATGGTGGAACCGTCCGTGTCTCGTTCCGTGTCCTCGCGATCGCATAATAAAATAATAGTACCTACTTAATACCTAACATGATAATGTGTAAACGTTTAGTGTGTGTGTGTGTGTGTGTGGCGACTGGCGGTAAACGTACGTAAGAACAGAAATTCGTGTGAACCACTCGACTTAGCGGCGAGTGGGGGCGACGCGAGGGGGACGACACGGACGTGATGGCATCGGGTCCGGCAATAATATGTCACCACAGCGATCGTGTGTCGACGGGTCACTTTTTTTCCCTTTTTTTTTTTTTTTTATTTCGTCCCCTTGGTGTGCGAGCGTATACGTACGTATAATAATAACATGTAAGCACGCGTATAAAAATAAAAGTAAGACCCCGGGCGATAAAAAAAAAAAAAAAAAAAA
>NW_020271702.1:221568-234835 GCF_002803265.2 Melanaphis sacchari | reverse complement strand
AAAAAAAAAAAAAAAAGTGTACGGGTACCTATATTATACACGTGAAACCAGTTTTCGAGCCCATTTACAAACAAACAAGGACGCCGCGCGCGCTGGTCGAGAGAGCACCAACCACCCAGGGGCGACGGCTGCAGCGGCGGCGACGATGACGAGTGACGGACGTGCTCCTTCGTCTCGGCGGCGGTGGCAGCGCGACGGGAAGATCGAGTGCGAGTGACGGAGACAGAGGAGAACGTACGACGACATATATTATTATTATCGTTGCGATTTCCGTCGTCCGCAGATGCTGCATGCACATTGCACATTGCTGCAACTTTGGGACCGCCGCCGTTCTCCTCGTGCGCATTAGAAACGCATTACAGGTTTGCACGGGTATAATGCAGTACACGCGGCGCGCGCATGCCGTCGTTATGTGCACCGTCGTAGAACTAGACCGTTCTCGTGTGCGATTTTTTTTCCTTCTCTTCACATTTTGACATTCAATCGGTTTGAATGTAATACGCGATACACTGCAATTTCGTTCTTATCGTCGTCGTCCCTCATATTATACAGTACAGATGATCAATCGTGTCTGCGAAAACGTTATATAATATTATGAACGGTAATCATAAGAAAGACGCAAACACGTTTCGTAAAATATAAAAAAAAATACACCCACGCCCGCGCATTATTGAGTATATATATATGATATTATATAATACCAATAATCGTATTGTATATACTTCCTAGAATTTCAATCGAAGAAAAGTACCTACGTTTAAGAGCGATTTGTGAAATGGTACTTTTTGTTTGTTATACAGACGAAAACAAAAAAAAAATAAAAAAATAAATACAGTCACGGAAGTGTTTGAGCGATGACAAAATTGTTTTTGTGTTTCATCGCATCTCTCTATCCAAGAGTTATGATAATAATATAAACGATGACAATACAAATGCGTATAATATTGTTCTCTTTAAACGAATATGATATATTTTTGACGACTATCGGATCAGCCCGAGGACCACTCGAGTTACCTACCAGGGCACCCGCATTTGACTTTCATTCTATTATTATCAAAAAAAGTGACACACAATATTTATATGCAAGTCGCCTCCCATCGGCCACCCAGGTAGTAATTATACATTAATCATAATTCAGTAATCCTTTAAACGATTAAAAAATGATTCTTGTATATTGATTTTATAAAATATGTTGTATAATACGTCATATCGGTGACGGTGAGCAATTTTTATTTTTCTTCATAAACTAATTGTATTGATTATTTTAGTAGCAAATAGCAAGTTTTTAATGTTCTTAAGCAGTGACCCGCTATTATAATTAGGTATAATTTGAATAAATATGACATACGAATTTTATATGTTTATTGTTTATAGTTTACACTTCTATCTATTTTTATTATTATTGTATGTTTTATTTCCATAACATGATTATTAACTAGGTACGTGAAAACATTATTTATTTATTTTAATATTCATTTTAATACGTGTTATACTAATTTTTTGTTAATAACCAAAATATAATTAATTCAGTACAAATCAGGTAAAATCAATTTTTAGGTGTCAGTAACTTAATGGTGTACCTAAGCAATGTTGTTTATTTTGACACATTTATCAAAAACTTTTTTATTTGTAGTAAAAATGGATTCTTTAAATGTATATCGAGTATAGAAAGTAAACAAATAATAGGTATTTTACTGGCACTCGGCACTCATTTAAAGGAGAGCGTCTAAATGGAACGGTAGCTCATTAAATAAATTACGTCAAAAGAATTCAATGTTATTTTTTTCTTTTAAACGGGTTTAAGTGACTTCTCAAAGCTAGTGCCTAATCTAACTTATCAACAAACACGATGTAAATTTTAGTAGTTTCATGTTGTAGGCATAGAAGACGAGATATGTATTAAAATTAAACACTCAATGACGAGTTAGTCGATGTCAAAACACTTATCTGCATTTTTATCCTGATATCTGACAATAGTGACAACCATTATTCAACTTAAGAAATTTTTTTATTTTATTTTAATCGATCAATAATATTTTAATTAGCCCATCGTATTCTATTTATTAGTGGTCATAGTAAAATTATTAAATATATCATCAGCATTTTAAATCTGGTGAAATTATTATAATACATTACAGGTTCCAGTTAAGTTGCAAATTTCAGCTTTAGTTTAATTGAAATTCTAAACGTAGCTTTCTTTAGATTTAATTACTTTTTATGGATAAGTAAAAATGTGAATAGGATATAATATAAAACACCTAAACTCGCCTTAACACTTACGGTATTTTCCGAAACACGTTTAATAGATACATTTTTTAAATATTATATGGTGCATACGAATAAATTAATTTGAAACGCAATAATAAGATTTTTAAATGTAAATCGTTTGTAATTCACTGAATCATCAATGTCTTTTTTTTTTCATCTCGCGTGGTCCCTGCGTGGTCTTGAGAAATCTTTAATATGTGTTGTAATATAATATGTATATAACTACATACACGTCATATATACAATGAAACACAATTTTTTTTTATACATAATATATACGTGTACGTGAATCGGTCGAGTTTTTTTGTGCGCGTGTGTGTACACACGTATATTCCGCAGTTGTAACTTTAGTAATTTATATATATACGTACATAATATTAATACAAATGATAACGTGTGAACCGACGATGACAGAAACAAAAAAAAAAAAAAAAAAAAAAAACAGAAATTTACTCCTAACCGCTGCGCCACTAGGGGATCCCAATGGTGATCGCGCAGCAGATGCTGCACAGACGGCGGTAAACATAATAATAATAATAATAATATAGGCGATTTTTCGAAGCACATGCAACTGCATCGTCGTACGGAGGTCGGTCGTCCGACGTATACGACACACGCACACTTGGTGTTTTAGGTCACACGCAAAGCCGCGTGTTAAACGCGAATAATAATAATAATAAATAATATACACATGATGAAAACAATAATATTAATATATGATACGACGTGGTTTAGTATGTGTGTGTGTGTGCGTATGTCTTCATGTTATTCTATATATTATACGTATATATTATGATATATCATATCGTATATATTATATAACATATTTATATAGGTACCGCGGACATCTTCGGGCGAGTTGAGCGCCTTCACACCTTATCGGACGAGGCCGGGGCCGATCTCAGACCTCGGTCAGCTATATATTATATACGCGTATTGCCCGTTTGCCTTCTTCTTCGTCTTTTCGTATTTATAATAATAATAATAATAATAATATACGATATAATAATATGTACATATATATACATAACTTGTAATCTGTGCGCCATTTTATGTTCGAAACACGAATAGTTTATGTTAGTATAAGTTGTTTACAACTTATTACCTCTACGCGGTACTTATGCGTTACCTACCTAGTGGTATTGTGGTCATTGTTACACCTATTGAATAACTACGTTACTGCACTTCGCCTGTAGACAAGGACTACCTATCTATGATGTATTATTAGTTATTACTTATTATTATGATAACACATATTCGTGTAATCAATAGATACATCAGCCATGACACAAAGTGCTCAGTGATCATCCCCTCTCTCTACGCCGTTAATCCGATAACCGATAACACCCCATATAATATATTAACATACGTCCATTATATAATGGGCGTAAGAAATTATGCTTAAATTATAATACTACTGTCTGGTGATATAGTATTGTACTAGACAGATAAATCGAGTAAATCGAGTAAATTACATTGAAAAAATATGTTTAAAGATTTGCCTATATTTAAACGACATTCTACATTAAGTACATTTATTTTGATTTTTTGATAGCTATAATATATCATAAATTAATAACGCTATATTAAAATATAACATGATATTTATTATACAATGATTTTGTCAAAAAAAAAAAATAAAAATATTGCACGTTTAATATTTTAGCTCCGACTACCGTATTATTATGTATTACTAGCAGAAAAATTAATTAGTAATAAAAATATAATATTATAAAACACCTTTAAGATAAATTAATCGAAGCTGATAGGCCTACGACTCGTGGTGTGCTTTTACTCAGAATTTATTTCGTATACAATCATTAATCAATGGATTTAAATTTAACACACTCACACATCAATTACTTATACTAATATTTTCTGTGACCTATTCAACAAATATGTACACTCGATATTTACTATGTTCAGAAATGAGTTGCCTGTTTTTTTTTCACGTGATATTTTTAACTAGAGATAGTTTATTTATTTAAAAACTATATTACTTTCGTCGAAAATTATATTTTTTTAATATTTATAATATTTATTGAGCCCAGTACTAAATTATCGCGTTCTTTCAAAATTGTATTGCCAACTCGTATTATTTTATTTTTGATAATGAAAAAAAAATACATACAATGATGGTGACTATTGTATTATATGAAATAAATGTCACTATCGAGTTAGGAGTTTACTATTAGTAGTCCGTCTGTTTTAACAAAGATATGATTTTAAATCCATTGGAATTACTGGATTGTTCATATTGTTTTGTGTTTTCAACTTGAGCTTTTCTCAGAAATCACGTTAAGTTGGAAAATTTGTGGTAACTTCTAGTTCACTCGTATATAATATAATACATAAAAGGTAAGAATTGCGTGAGTTGAAAATATTGAATTTACTATATTAGTTATGTGTATAAATACGTAGTAGTAATAATAATAATACAATTATGTGAACACACATCTGTAAAAGCAAAATAAAAACAAAACTCTTCTGTTCCCAAAAATGGTCGTTTATTGTTGTGATTGTACTCGGATTTATGGAATATTAAAAGAATTAAATAAAACAAAACAATAATCTCATCTTGGGTATACCTACTATACCTACTTTCATACATTGAAAAACACCCCAGCTGCACACTGTATTATACACTACCGCTTGTATATTGTAATACAATAATATTATATCGTCATTATAATGAATGTGTACGACGTGTTTACAGAACATGCTGCACCGACCCCTCGAGAAACAGTTTTTCCCCACCATGTCTAAAAAACGATAAATTTCGTCAAGCTGGCCGACGACACCCTACCAGTATAATAAATAATAATAAAATATATAATTTAGTATGTATATCAGGTGCATGAATCAGGAATCTAGAGAAAAATATCCGCATAGATACAATAACGCTAGTAATGTTAAGAAAAAAATGTTCTAAAATATAAATGTCTAGCATCATTCATCAATCAAAAAAAGTTTTAGTGATCTAACATAATATATACATTTTAATATATTGTTATCCCGTGTAGACCTGAACTCCGGGGAATATTGACGATTCGTTAAATTATTAATAGTAAGGAATTTACATATTAGCTAGCTTTAATGTGATTTTTACTTTAATTTTTGTATCTGTCACAGTTTTTTTTTTTTTTTTTTGAGGCAGGAATGATCCGATCATCTTACAACTATTTTCCATATATCAATTTTGTTTTTTTATATTATTTTGTAAAAAAAAAAAATTTCCCTAAGTAGGTAGCTCTATTGGGAGTCCTCCTACATCGCGCCTCTTTCACGATATATAAACCACCTACTTAATACTTGTTGTGCAAAATTTTGTATAGTTGTATATTTCTTTTACCTAATAATATATTGTACTTGAATTAATCAAATCTAGAAACTGAAACTAGAAAATATTTTTTATCGTATAAAAAGGATTGAGTTTTTAGATCCATGGATATCGCAAATAATTTTAAATATCGAATAAAATGTTTTTCGTTCGACCGGATTTTATTGGAAATTTATTTTTATTAATATTTAAAAAATAGAGTTTCATTTTACTTCAATGTGTTATCATATTGTATTTAATATATTTTAAAATTGATCATTCGACATATTATAGTAGAACTAATAATTATTTAATAGTTCATAAAAACATTGTATTATGCGTCTAAATAATCTGAGCGTGTACTCTACAGTAGTTTGCTGTAATATCATTATACGCTTAGGTAGGTATAGGTAGGTATATAGGTAGGTATAAAACAAAAAACAAAACAAAACGGAACCGAAACCCACCTGTTCGTGTTTTTTCAGGTAGCTGCCTCGGGGAAACGTCTTGTCGCAGTATTGGCATGCGTATGGGTTGGCGTCGGTGGAGTTCGCTGCGGCTGTGACAGCGGCGACGGCGGCTGCGGCTGCGGCACCGGCCGTTGCGTACGACGGCGGACGGCTGTGGCGATCGCGTCGGTGGTCGACCGTGGAACCGGGCCGGCTGTTGCTCGTGGCGCAGCTGTCCGGCGACGTGTGGTCCTCCGATACGGCCGAACTCCACGACGAAGCTGCCTCTTCGGTGCTCGCCTCGCCCGCACCACTCAGTGCTTCTGCGAAAAATCGTGACCACAGTGTTAAGTACGGTATAACGTTCAATTATTGCCATTTTGACTAGGTATGGTTTGGCGAGTGTTTGACATTTTAACAACCGTACAGGTATATCGACGCACACACGACCTATCGATCCGCCTACGATAACTACGAAACCGTTTCACGTGATGTTCATGATATACTACACAATCGAATCGTCACGGTTCTCGTCCGTCCTACACTCTTTTTCGACTACATTTTTCACAAAACTTTAATACACGAAAACCGACAATATTCAAAGTACGAGGGATTATTTTATATATTACGATGTTACTACCTAATAATTATTATTCGTTGGTATGATTTGTCGTATTTTTCGATGCACTCGTGATAAGAAAATTAAAACGCGTGTCCTCGTCTCTCTCCTAACCCGAGACGGCTAATTTATTTATATATTCTAAAAGTTTAATCACTTATTCTATTAAGTATTCAAATAGTTGAGTGTGTTTGTGAAAGTTTTGACAGAAAGCTAATACATAGAAATACAAGCGTATTACATGTCGTGCTCGGGCAACTGCAGGTATCTTCTAAAGATGATCGTGATGAGACATTCTGTGCGAGTATGAGTGCAGGTTATTGAGCATACAAAATATTATACCATATTGAGCACTAAACAAGTAGAGATGACACTAACGATATGGCAACGTTATAATAATATGATTACGCTAACACGATATAGTCTCGACTCCCAAGTGGCCAGTGGATACAGCCGTCGTATGTGTATATACAACGCGTTTCGTTCCGAGGAGCGTGATATCATATTGTTATTATTACAACGGCATCATATCATTGATGATAAGCTGTATCGTATTGTTGCTGTATATAAATCATTGTATTAAATATTGATGTATTATGGTAAAACGACGAATTTAACAAAAAATAAAAATAAAATAAATATTGGCACGTGATCGTTTTCTCACAATATCGAAGTTATCGTTACGAAAGATAGTTGAATGGTTATTTAATTTATCACTTATTGTTATAGTACTCGGAGATTATGACTAATACAAATACAATCGTGAATAATAAACCAACAAAATTTCGAGTAAATGACAAATATAGATAGTTGTACTACTGCAATTTGCAAATATTGTAATGCAACATTCACGAATGCCCGCCGTAGTTTAATGTGTTTCGTCCGAAACACATCAAATTATTATTATTATTGTTGTTGTTCATCGGAAATAAATAACCAACTTAAATAATTTTACCATTCACCAATGAAATCTACCATGAAAACATATGTTTTTTTATTATTCATAATATATTATAGATTTATTTGGGATATTATAAATAATAATAAATAAAAATAAAATATACCATTATCTTTTAAGCGAAAAATAAGAGTTTTAGAATCGTCAAAAAGAATAAAGTAAGGTATATTATGAGTTATAATGGCTTACGTAATTTAATTATACGACAGATCATATTGACTAAACAAACTTTTTCAACTGAGCACTTAATACATTTAGCATGTCTTTTGTTATTATCTTTTTCAATGTAAAATTTTTCTAAATGTTATATCTACCACCTACGACCTACATTTTATTTTGTCTTCAAACATTATTATTTATTGCAAACATGAAAACTGAATTTTACGGAATCTAGCTATAGTTTAATAAAGAATGCATTATTTGTTTTATTATTCGGACACATCGGTTTGCATATTTTATGATACCTTTTTACAGACTACGGTTACCTATCACTTATCTAATAGTGTAAATCCTTATTAGTGAGATATTAATAAAATACGATATATATAAGTACCTGTTACCTGCAGATCTCATTCCGGACAAAAAATAATAACAATTGAAACAAAAATACAATAATATGTATAATGACCATCGACTGTGTTACTAACCATTATCGCGGTGTGAAAAAAAAATGAATCAAAAAAATTACTGACACTGATGACCGAATATTTTAAACGTCGGTTAATCGATCTATTTTAATGGTTAAAAAACACGCGTTTTAAACTGAATAATATCCGTAACCCTTAACGCGAAACGCTTTGCGACTCCCCGTGCAGAGCAATAGCCATCGATGAGTATTTAAAAACGAAAATAAAAAACGTAGCTATCGACGACGCGATGTGAGAGTTGTGGAGCGCGCTTTTATGATGCAAGCGCATATATTATTCACCAAGTACGACGGAGCCGACTGCGCGCGACTGACAACATAATATTATAACATAATATATTATAATATCGGTATTATTATCCTGCCCGAACGCCACGTCATGATATACATATTGTATATAGGCATTATGTCTACGCGTAAATATTTTCTTTAATTTATTAACCGCGTTAAAAGCACCACTGCTCTACGCGATAATCTCAAATATTATTATTACGATATTAATATTGCTATTTTTGTTATTATTATCCGCGTAGACGATTTATTACAACTATCCGTGTATAACGACGAGAGGGGAACGTGTGTGTGTGCGATATGACGTTATTACTTCGTTTGTGTCTGGCCGGCGACAAACGCGCACCAAACAGCAAACGCCACCGATGCAACTGTGCGTGGTGCTGCAGTAGGCGTCAATTATTATTATTTTGATCGTTGTATACGCGAGACGGGTAGCCGCATCCGCACGACGCGGCGGCCGCGTGTGGTAGATGGCCCGCCGTTGCCTACGCGTGCCTCACACACGCCTACTCGGTCCGGTCGTCATCGTCGTTTTCCGCGTTCGTCGTGCGTGCTCGTTGCCGGGATATCGTAGGTACGCGGTGTGTGAGTGTGTATATATATATATATATATATATATATATAATACACACGAGTATACAATATATAAAAACACATATATAATATATATATATGTAATATATACCTTATAGGTACATGATATTATTATAATATGTTCTGTTATACGGTATTCATATTATTATTGTTATAATTTAGCAACCGTCGTACCGCGTTTAATATAATCACCGTAGTTCCGTAGATTATTAATCGCGTTTAATGACCGGACGCTATTTGTAAAACAGAAATAATAATATTCCGTTTCAAAACGAATAATATCCCTCCGCCCGTTTTTCACCCTTCCCTCGTCCCGCGCGCTCTCGTATATATATATATATATATATACCTATATATATTCGTACACACGACGTCTTCTCAATCATCTTTCATCGCCGCACAATTACATAAATGCTCAACGACCACCGGCTCATTTTTATTATTTATAACAATATATAATATTTTTATATTAAATAGGAACGCATTTTTTCGTGTCTATATCATATAATGTATAACACCATGACTTGAGACGTACGTCTTATATACCTACTCGTAGTCCCATACGCGGGACTCTACAATACAAAAGTGTTCTGAAAACTTAAAGACTTGAACGTCATTTAGAAAGGATTGATCACTATTCACTGCAGTCGAAAATCTACTGTTTGTTGTTATTTGAAGTGTTTTAGTTGTGTACGTACTAATGATTACAATAACAAACCGCCACCAACGAATCCGGCATGAGTGTAGTATAGCAACGGAAATTATTGTTGCATCGCGCGTGGTTGGTGATGCGATATGACTCGTTTATTAATAATTATTGACATCGTAATCGCGACATCCAAAGTCGTACTAATAAAAGTCTGTTTAAATTGAATTATGCTCATTTTATATGACGTTGGCGATTTAATTTTATTATATGATCGACCGAGCCGTTCTATGATGGTACGTGGAGGGTTGATGGAGATCGTTGTTATTGGCCCTGAGGTGTTTCTCGGCGTGTTCCCGCTATATGGGGACAGTAAACCATTATAAGAACGAAATTGGTTGACTAGATTATCGCGCTACAATAGGTAGGTGTAGAAGGGTAAGGATATGTTTTAGAGTATAGTTCGTGTAAGCATTAGTTTTTGAGACCTTGGGGATAGAAAAGTCATTTAGTATAACGCGTCCCCTCGGGTAGAAAATACCAACTACTGTTTATTTATTTATTCTTTTTTTTTTTTTTAATTTTTTTAGGTTATAAAAAAATACGACTTTTTTACCTCATAGGTAACTCCGGAATTCAGATAAACAGAGTATTATATACTTGGATGAACGCACATCATTTTTATATCATATCGTTTAGAATTAGCAAAAGTTTATTAACAAATAATAGCAGTTATTTAAGATTGGACATTACATTTATGACACACACAACTGTAGTATTACTCGTAAATACCAAATTAAACACAAGAATAAAACGCTTTTAACTGCATTCCGTATGCTTACTTTTCATGTCATATGTAATATATTTTTACGGAAAATACACTCGGTATAGCACCTATTAACAAAATATGCATGGGAAAAGGAAGCCACATAATAAGTATTAAGTAATTAAATTATAGTTATATAAACTACATACAGAACACAGTATAATACTGAACCTAATATGTTAGCAAAAATCGTAATGCAATAGTTTGTATAATTTATTTCACGAATGCAAAATCTTTAATCTAGTGATAGTAAGTATATATTATATACATATCGTCTTACTATGCATAACAAGAGTAAACGATATATATTACTTATTAGCATAATTTATACATATAATTAGTATTAAAATATGTTATTTAATTATTATTATAGATCAATTCTGGAAAAGAAAACAATCAAACAAATAATATTTTAACCTTACTATCAAAATTTAAAACATTATTATTAACGAATATTTGACTTGTGTCAATGATTACTTAAATAATAAAAATTAATATTAAAGTTGGAAATTTTTTAATACCTACTCGTATAACTCTTTGCTTAAGACAGTGATTCCCAAATTTTTTTTATCCTACGCCCCCTTTGTAGATTTTCAAAAATCTCACTCTTCCTATAAATTGAAAAAAATTATCACCTCTTTAATATACTTAAATATTTGGAATAACTTTTTTATTGATGATAATAGTTATAAAATATGAATAATAGTAAATTCTAAAATATTAACACCTATTTAAGACAATTTGTGGCATAACGCCCTTTAAAACAATCAGAGTGTTCATTTTTATAATTCTCTTAAATTTTAGTGTATATTAAACTATCATAGAAAAATTATTACGATTGAATTAATTTATTTACGAAATATAAAAATAAGTAATTGTACCAGGCAGGTCAATTCAAATTTTAATTATAAATACTAACCAAAATAATTAAAAACATTTTAAAATCATTGCCAGGCCACATAATTATTATTAAGTTTTAGTATATACATATTTTATCAAGTAAATAATGAGATTTAAAATCTAAGCAACTGTTTTTAATTATAATTTGTTCTTTATTTTTTTAAATACATAATTCTTTTGTGTTCTATTTTTTCTTAGTAGTTGGTGAATTACAGGACACTTCAACTACATCGAAAATGTATTTAAAAGGTAAATAAGTAAGTATTATACCGCTCTTCTGTATACTAGGTGTTGAGTGGATCACTATTATGGGTGTGTTAAAATTTAATTTTATGATAAACCATTGTATACGAAAAACGATTCTGAACGGAAACGATCTGTCAGCCTATAATATCACTAAGTAGATATATGAATAAATATATAAATCGGAGAATTTCGCTAACAAATTATCGAGTACTTAAATACAAAAATACATGCCATTATAAAGTCAATACATTTATCACTCCGCTCAGAATTTAAAAGTTTTAAAAATACAAATATACTAACTCAATTTCAAAAATCTCAATATCATATTTAAAACACATTTCAGCATTTTCAAAGTTTATTTTTTTTCTGCAGACCAAAGAAGGCATTATAAAAATGGGTGATATACGGTTGCGAATGGAACGATTGGGAACGGACCTTTTCCCGTAGCACGATTGCGAACGTTTTTACCTGCCTTTAATCGTATGGTGTTGCCAAATTTGGTGTTAATCAATTAAAAATTTTTAAATAATGATTTTTAAAATAATAAAATAGTATAAGGGTTTTCTGCCATTACGCTATTAAAAACAATGTATACAACCCTATGACCAAAAAAGATAAATCTAAACTTGAATCAACATTCAAAAATTATAATGATTATAAAATCCACAAGGATTTAATTTTATATTTACAAAAAATTGGAAATTCCCACACAGGAAAAAATGTAGAAAATTTTTTTTAAAACTAATATTTTGTTACTTTTTTTCAGTTTTTAACGTATTATACATTAGGTATTATTAATATTTATACCATGAAAATTGTTTGAATTAATCAACATTTTAAACACTAAATATTATTTTGTATAATTTTATTTTAGTTTATAATTTAACATTGTATTATTAATGTAAAATAGTTTTTATTAAAAAAAAAAAAAAAGAAAATGTTTAAATTGAATTCCCAAACAAAATAAAACATTATCAAAAATTATAAACTTGGTAATATAGCCTATAAAAACTTTGCAATTGTTTATTTTTTGGCTAAAAAAACAAATTCTTTGATAAGTGACATTCGTTCGCAATCGTGTTGCACCTAAAAAAATAATTGATGCTAATCACACCCTGCACCTTCCTCTCATAAAAATTAGTTTTTCGTTTTCTAATAATAAAAGTATTACGAATTAAGTAGTACACTAGTTAATGTTGCACAAACTAGTTTCTTATAATGAATAAAATATAAAAATAATTTATTATTTTTAGCAATAATATCATAAATTATAATGTTATATTATAATTTTGATTATTTACAGCTGAAATCTATACTTATTTAATCTGGTGGCCGCTTCGTTCAGTTGTATTGCTCGTCAGATTAACAGAGCGCGCTTCGGGTGGGCGCGCCGAGCAGTGTAGGGTACACCACCGAAGACTCGCTGTCGGCGGCGGTGTGTGGCGAGCGACGCGCGTACGACGCGCACCCTCGTCGTCGGCGGCAGCGGCAGCAGTCGATTA
>NW_020271702.1:153432-218772 GCF_002803265.2 Melanaphis sacchari | reverse complement strand
TCTTCTATTATATATATATTTTTTAATTGTTTACGTAGATTACGACATTTAATTTTATAATTGAATACAATTATAAGTAACATCTATCAAAATTAAATTCTTTTATCTCGAAAATTAATCATTAACAAAAATTATAAATATTTTAGGTACCAAAATGTAATACAACATATATAATTATCGCTCTTTATATTATTATACTCGTTAATTAAAACACTACTTAGTAATATTTTTATTTTTATTGATAATGCTACACAAATTTCATAAATCATTAATATAGTATACTATTAATACATTATGTCCAGAAAGTAAGTTCCGTTGGGCAATAAAAACATGTAAATGTGTAAATTTTATTTGAATATAAAATACATGTATTACTCTATTTTCAACATAGTTACCACCATTATTTAAGCACTTATCACATCGAGGTACTAGTTTTGTATCCCTTCATCATAGAAAGATGACGCTGTGATTGTAACCATGCGCTAATAACCTTTTCACCTCATCATCTTCGTTGAAGTTCTGGCCACCCATAAATGATTTCATGTGTAGAAAGAAAATCACTGGGTGCCAAATCTGAGACTGTAGGGCGGATGATTAAATTGTTCCCATGCAAAATCTGCAAGAGTTGTTTGTCTTTAATTTGCTGTGTCGGGCGGGCATTGTCTGACATGAGAACAATTTAAGTCATCCTATAATCCAGATTGGCACCAGTAATTTCATCTTTACGAATCATTATGATGTACAAAATGAGTATTTGAAAACACTGTTTCAATGCGACATCATCTTCTTATGGTGTAAATATTCCTAGATGAAAATCAACTATAACAAACGTAGATACTTAAATATAATTAACCATTCATTAATAAATAACTATTATTTATATCAATAAAAATTATAATAAAACCCACACATTTACATGTTTTGCCAACGAACTTCACTTGGAACGCTCTCTGATATAAGGGATTAAGATAATATATAAATTACATCTGTAGCTACCTAGATTTAAAAATATTAGATATAGTCTTAACAAACATATTATAATACTTAGGATTTATTATTATTTATTGCCAAAATGTATTATTACTCTTTTAAGTCTTAAGTCTGCGAATATACAGACGAAAGTTGCATTATAAGTACCACTGTATAAAATAAGTGAAGATTATAAATTTTAATTGTAAAATGACGTGTAACTATCATATTAAGTTTCGGCACTCCGATTAAAATTTAACAATAAATCGTGATTTATTTACCGGAAAGATTGTTTTACAAATTAATCATCATTATGACTTTTATTTATAGTTAAGAATAACAGAAATTTTAATTATATGTACTTAAATTCTAAACTTTCAGTATGTATTTTTAAACAGTTAAATATATTATATAGCGTTTTATTTTCATATCAAATTGATTCTAATTTAAAGGTATCAATAGAACAAGATTAAAATCAATACCAATTTGTTAACTCTTTCATTACAAACTGATTTAAATTTCCATTCTGTGTAACTGTACGATGAATTCTTCACGCATACCATGATACATTTAAGCTATATTATTATTTATAATTATAATAGATATTTAAAGAAATAACAGAATCAATCCATAGAGTTAAAAACGTTCAGAAATTCATTAAAGTTTTTCAAGTATTATGCTATAATAATGTGTGGTATTTACATATAGTAGTTATACATTATAAAAATGAGAAAAGTATTCTTGAGTATCAACTGTATGGCTAAAAAAATTCTAACATATTCATAAATCGTGCGTCTACAGTTTGGTTAAATATTCAAGCTTAGCGCTATAAATCTACTCATCAAGCTGTGCATGTTCAAACTTCCGCGCTAAAATCATCTATAACGAATTGAACAGCGAAAATTATTTGAAAACTACAAATACTTATTGAAAATTGTATTGACGATAGAATAATTTACTACCAGATGCAATACTCACCACTCGTACGTATAGTATTTGTCATTGATCGTCGATGTTCATTGTTGTTCAACAATTACAAGGTAAGTAATTTGCCATGTTCCGGCATTAGAGGGAGATGACGGACGGACGGACGCGGACCTTACGCGCGACGGTGTGCGTTTACGTCGGTGTCGTCGCGGTCGTCGTCCGCTGCGGATCTCGCGGTGTGCGCGCACCGCGGTCGAGGTGGACCGGTGGATTGGATGCTGGTGCCCCGGGTCCAGCCGATTGGACGGTCACCCAGCGGCCCGGGCGGGGCGTGCTGCCCCCACCACCGCCGCCGCGCACACGCGACGTCTTGTACGGCGGACCGGTTCGGCCGTACGCGCGCCGCCTCGCCCGCCTGCACAGGTATAGCAATAATAGTAATAATAATAGTAATAATAATAATAATAATAATAATAATAGTAATAATATGATATTAACGCGTCGTCGCGCGTATACGTTTAGTCGTGCGCGTTTTACGCCCGTCGCCTCGGCCGGCCAAGGGTACGCGAACGGCGGACACCAGTGACGTGTCCAGGATTTTTTTTAGGGGCGGGGGGGCACACACTGTCTAAAATTTTACCATAATATATACTACCTACTACCAAAAACAAAAAAAAATAAAATAAACCAAATATTTTTAATGTTTACAATGCAAATAATTTGTGTATATTTTCAGTCAGTCAGTACATAATAACAAATAGTAATAGTAATTTAATAATAAAAACGGGTTAATCCCAACAAAATTATAAGACGTGTATGTAATGCTGGTATAAGTGTATTATTGTAGTATGCGTTCATTGCGTTCATGCATACGAATACATTTAAATCTTTAAAACAAAATCTAGTAAATACGGCCAACGATGGGGGGGGCATGGCCCCCGTCCCCACCCCTGGATACGCCACTGGCGGACACCGCAGATATCCGCGCAGTATTCTTCATAATATCTCCTAGACGATGAAGATAATAATAATAATTGTTATTATTATTATCAATAATAAATGCTTAAATAACGCTGTTGCAACAGCAGCAGCAGCGATATCCGGATGTAACAGATAGCTATATTATGGCTATAGCTGCTGCAGCGTATACGCGATATCGTAACGTATAGCAAGTAAATATACCTCTTCTCACCGTTCACCACCTCCTACCGGAAGACCGCGGTCTGCGAGTTATTTATCCGCGGTGATATATTATTGTGTACATGCGTATATATTATATGCCTATACGACCGCATATTGCGCGTTATGTCAATAATTATCATCGTCACTAAATAATTATTATACGCGTCGTGTTCGTCCGTCGCTATACTTCTGTATACGGCACGCGCGACCACATCGCATCCGATTCCTATCGTATACCTATAAAGTATAATACGTATAGGTATATAATATACCTAATCGGGTTCACGGCCGTCGCGGAACTTTTCGCCTGCGCGCGCGAGTTTTCAATATGGCTTACCGGATAGTGTCGGGTACGATAATATGTCCTTATAAATAACCCGAGCGCGAAACACCTGGCGATCTATAAACGATCTATATAGTGTCACATACCTGCGTACATCGTTTACACGGCAAATACGTGCTTTGTCGAGGAGCGCGCGGAATGCGCCGCGAAAATCTATTATTCCCGAGTGTGTATATAGCATACGAACATGGGAAATGAGCAATGATAATAACACGCGTATATATGTATATTATATTTACACGTGCGAGTCGTCGTATATGTTCTTCCGCAACCCAAAGACGAACGCGATATAATTCGTTTACCTTATACATCGTGCACATGACACGCGCGTCAAGGCTTTTCAGAAAAATCGCGTTTACGTTTGTCGTACCTACCTACTGCAGCGAAATATACCGCACATATAATATCATCGTCTCTGCACAATAATAACGCTGTGCACTGTGAAATACTCGTCATGCGTCCTTTAAGAACTGTCCTTTTTGCCTTTTTGTCGTATATACCCGCAAGCGCACGCCTATACATATATACGTGTGTGAGTTGTGCGTATATAGATACGCGTCTTGGGGTACGACGAGGGTCGATAAGGTATACATGTATATAACGACACATGTCACCGTACGGACTGTGTAGACATAATACAACAATAAATATATAATACGTCTATATTATATGTTGTATTATCATTATTGCCGTGTTGTGTGCGGTTTTTTTTTTTTTTTTCGGAAAAATATCGGTCAGAGTTTATTGACGAGATGGGTCCCGGCGGACGGCTCCATAAATTATTACAATACTACCACGACGGGGTGAAAATCGCCGCCCGTCTGTCAGCGCATGTATAATGAAAAATCGTAGGTAGCTATTATTGCCAAAAAAAAAAAAAAAAATAAATAAAATAAGTAATAATAATAAATACATAATATATATACGTTTTAAACGTATTATGTACATGTTTACTTTGTGAGATACTGCGCGCCCATTGTCCACTGCTATTGTCACAATATTTCACCTCCCACAAAGTATACCTACTTACTACCTAAACTATATACAACACGTATCCGATCCCTGAGCGTCGGGTCCATATTCTGAATCCGATTGAGAAACCAAGTCAAATTGTATAGATGCCAACACTTTGATTTACCCGGTACACGGTTATAATATTATATTAATATACAGACGGAAAACCTATACCTACTCATAAGTAAATTTGAAGTTTCGACGCAATTCAATTAATTTATAATTTACTTTTAATCCGGTGAACAAATATATTACATTTAAGGGGTTTTTTTAAAAATATGCTCCGAACAAAAAACACTAAACATCAAGGACAAAACGTTATGTAATATTATAAACGAATAAGTGCATATTTTTTTTTAAATAGTTTTTATCTGTAAGAACTAATTCAATAATACATATAAATTATAAGTACATAATTTCTATTAATATGTTCAATAATTAATACATTAATACATTATATTTTTATGGGTTTTTTTTTCAATAATTTTCATAAACAAATATTAGAAATCTATCATTATAATGCGCATTAGCCAAAGACTATAACCTTTGATTTCACAAAAAAATAAAATTTGGTGCCTTTTAATTGAATATTATAAGGTTATGCGTAGTAGGTAACATTTAAATGAAATATGGCTCTACATTGTAAAATATAACATCATAAAAATGCGATTTAACAGATTTCTACACCATATTCGTGTTTAAGACAAATTTTATTTTACTTTATATTATATACAGATCTTGACACTAGTTTCCAAGGCTGATATGCGTATGAATACAATTATAAATATATGTATAATGTACATGTATGTATGCATTGCTATTTGGTATTATTATCTCTGATAATCGCCTTCAGGGTCGAAGGGTAATTTTTTTCTACAATTTTATTACGACCTGGTAAGTACAATACGAACCAGTATAATATAATATACTCACTACTCACTGCACATACGTGACACGCGTATTAAATCAAAACTCGTCCGACTGCGTTAATTCACAATATTGTTTTTCCATTGACGTAGAATAAAAAAACGCGTTCTACATCGTAAAAATTATTTAATAAAATACTAATAATAATAAAAACAACGACGACGACAACTAAAGACTATAGATTACAAAATGTGTTTAGATACTGTGTGATATCAACGGACGGAAACGTTAAACTGTAACGGATTTTATTATTAGAACTATTCGTACGTCCGTTGGTGTACTATAATAATAATATTATATATTATACAATACACCTAATTGCTATTCAGAATATTCTGAAACCATTTCGGTGGTTTTTAATGTACACGGTTTTGGTGAATATTGTTGTTTTTTAGATTTTCTTTCTTGTGAAGTTACAAATATTCGCAGGTTTTCGGCGAACCCAATCAGCTCATCGTCTGCACACACCACTGCGGTAAAAAAAAAATATATATATATATAAATATATTTTTTCCGTTACACGGGCAGACACATCCACAATTAATATAATATATAATATACGTTATACATATACTTTAGACAGAATAACACGGTGTATCGTCAATGTAAATAACAATGCGATGATGATGACGATGTTCGCATCATCGTGGACCGACACCGAATCGTGCATCACTGTTCCGTGTGGTAAATTAATTTGTTGCGTTCCGATAATAATTATTATACATATATATTATTAAGGATAACCATAGCGGTATCTAGCCAGCTCAAGTGTAAATATATATATATATATATATATATATTTTGATATTCAAACCAATAAGGCGTCGGTGGTCTGCATAATAATAATAATAATAATAACATACTTCAAATTTCCAAACGTGCCCTATAACGCGCTGCGCGGTGCTGCAGTAGGTAGGTATATGGTGTGTTCATCAAACAACCGTTGGCCGTCGCACACCGAATATAATTCGCAATTTTTTTTTTTACTTCTATACATATATATATATATATATATATTATATATATCATATTGTTCTCGCACCACTATGTACATTTCCATTTTCTACAGTCGTTCGTGCGTGGTGTTTTTCGCACCGGAAAACACCGCCTCTTTTTCGTAAAAAAATGGTGGCAGACTCTGTGGCGATGAGAAAAAAAAACGAACCGTATCGCACTATTCTCTTAGGTGGTATATTCTATAGGTCCGTAGTAAATTAAAAATGTATTTACGTAGATTTTTTTTCCCCGCAGCTTGCCGATTAAAGAACAAACACGCACTCACGATTCATCAGAGATCACTCCGTGATGGCGTCCGTCCGCGTTCGAACGAGATCGTCTGCAGCTATTTTACACCGTTCGCCACTCGTCTTCACGTTATTATTATTTTATTTTAGTTATTTTGATTACCGCATCGTGACCGTCGACTTGGATCAATCACTATACACTGCTAATATATACATACATATTTATTAAAATCTTTTTTGATATGAACGGTTTAAGACGTCTGTAGATTCACTATATTATAATACGGATGTTATGTATTATAATATGTTATCGAATGAGACTGTTTATACTTTATTATTATTATGATTATGATGTATAAATTCGGCAGTCACGGACGGGTGGCTGCGACTGCAGCCGAGTAGGTACACATACGACTGGAGAGTAAACATTCGTTATAATTCTAACATGTATATAATAATATATTCTCGTTTACAGAAATCGTTCAAATTCCTTGACGTACGTTTTATATATTACGTTATGATTTTTCAATAATATATTAGTGATGATTATTAGTCTCATAATTATACAAAATTCTAGTCTTTAGATTAAAAAAAATATATTTATATATTTAGGTGCACAAATTGTTAATTCCGCTACTTTTATTTTATTAAAAGTAAACGTAGTAATACATAATAGGTACAGCTATGAGTGCACAATATAATATGAACTCGACGGCCTATTTAAATCGTAGCATTTAGTAGTATTTCTTTGAAATTACTACTCGTTTTAATTCTGACGTTCAAAACGATCAAAATAATATCTACCGAGTTTAATTGGCTAATGTTTAAACGACCTTTTTTATTTTCTAATTATGATGTCGCGGAGATAGGAAAATTCTGGTCAAAACCTTCATTATTCTCTCCATGGTAATCGTTTGTATTTTCTATACAGACAAAAACTCGCATAGACAAGTCCATTTGTCGACCTATATTGTAAAGGATAGTTTTTTTTTTTTTTTTTTTAACAATATGCATAATAAACCTGGCAGTATACAAATTACTATTATATGTACTACCCCATTACACTAAAACCTACTTTAATATTAAAAAACACATGTTTTTAACTCTTTTGCATGTAGAGATTATAAAAAAACTATTATTTTTATTGCCTTGACGATGTTTTGGAATATGATGGAAAATATTACGGTTACTGAAGAATTAAAATTAATAATGTTTATTAATATTTTATATTTAGACGAGGTATAAATATATAAATAATATCATAAATGTCGTATAATTTGTTTTGTTTTTAAATTTAATATGTGAAATCATAAATATTAAGGTGGCAATGGAAAAATAAGAATTGAACTGAAATAAAATAGTACACAGGAATTTGCCATTTCTGTTAATTATCATTAGGTAATATAGTATACTCGTATTATTATACCTATGTGGACTCATCAACGTCATTTGAGTTTATTTAATAACACTTAAATTAACTGCCTATGAATCCAGAAAAATTTAGCTTCCCCAGATTAGATAAAAAAAAAAAACTATAACAAAAGAATTCCCGATAATTGAATACTAATAAATATTTGTGCAAAGAAATAATAGTAAAATTCAGATTGAAGAGAGCGAAAATAAAGTACACAAATTGCCGTGCATGTTATTTTAAAAATGTTTACAGGAGTTATTAAAAAACTATTAGTTTTACATCGATATTTTATTTATATCTATAAATGTATATATTCGTATACAAAAATGAAAAAATAGACATTTAATATCTAATACTAAATATATTTACACGCTTATATAGCAAATTAACAATTAACACCAACAGATTAAAAGCTTTTGAGTTTTTCCATCAAATAGTTATGAAATTTTATATTTATTTTTATATTAGTGCTTAATTTTATTATAATTCACTATTTAATATTAAACTCAAATTTAATATACAATTGTAGGTTTCTAAAAAAGGAATAGGTGAATAGGGAACATGTGACAATATTATAGTTTTTTTTTTTTTTTTTATGTATATATATTTGAGGTAAGGTAAATGTATGTACTATAAAACTTGCGAATATTATATTATATTGAATTTTTTAAAAGCATTTCTTATGTGAAAAGCTTTTTTTCCATCAAAAATATTATACACTATTTTTTACAATCATTATCGCACCGTTATTCGTTAGTAGTAGACAGCTAGTAGACACTAGACAGTTGTTAGTAGTTTCTAGTATACAAATATAATCTATTGCAATGTATTAATCTATTAAAATTTAAAACTTAAAACACACAACATGATATATTTAAGTACCTAAATACACTTGTTATAATTCATTAAATTTTAAACTTTTTGATTAAAAATATAAATTTTTAATTTGACATTTTAAATTAAAAAATTTTTTCTTCGATGTATAAAAATCGAATATTGAACTTCCATTTTTAGACTAACATTTTGAGGGATGCCACTATACTACTGCTACAAGCAACTGCACTCCACTAATCTAAACTCTAAATGTTTATAAATTATAAGTAATAACTATTTAACTCCTCGTTCAAAATTCAATTTTTATTTTTAGAAATACTCGAAAAATATATCAACCAATGTGGAGCATACAATTAAAAAATTACTTATGGTGCTATTAAAAAAGTAAAAATATAATATTTTAGAGATATAAAATGTTTATATAATTTTTTTTCAAAAAAGTGAAAACTTAGAAATAATAAGTTTAGTACATAGTGTAAAAAGTTCATATACATAGCTAAATTTGTATCAAATATACAGATACTTATAGTAATTACCTACTTCTGGGTGTCAAATATATTCGTTCTCTTATTAATAACCTATAATCTATATTAAAGGATGGTTTTCATTTTTTAAATAACTTCATTAGCGTATATATTTTACAAAAAATATCCAAGTTATAAGAAAATTCAAAATTTGATTGTTTTGCTCTGTTATCACATAATAATTTACAGAAAAATTGTAATGTATTACATCATAGGAGTACTTTAAGTAGTTTAAGCTGATTATAACTCATAATATGATTACAGGAGCAAGAACAATAATAATATAGTAATATATAATGAATTATTAGATTAAATTTAAAAGAATCTAATTCCACAACGTCAATAAATAAGTTTGTGTTTTTATTTCTGCAATGCATGTATAAATATTATGGTTCGATGCAGGTGCCAATATCTAATTCACGTGCCTGTTAATGTAACGTACGAAGGGCAAAAGCGAAATAACACATAATTTTTCTAACTCATAAGTATAGTTGTAGTATAGTTCTTACACATATTTTTAGCCAGATAAACATCGTTTATGTGATTTTTATTTTTAAAACCATTAAACAGACGAATAATACATGATGCTATAGCGTTTATAATCAATATTTAAACGATATCATAACATTATACGTTCGGCGAGATGGGTTAACTTAGTTGCGTTATGGCATACAATACTATAACAGTAACACGACGATCGCTGTTCGTCTGTCTACCGATGACCGCCGTCACCGCCGTCACCGCCGTCAGGTACGTTACATATTATATACATTATGAGGTATACAGATACTGCGCAGATATATAATAATATATACAGTATTACCGTATAGGTATCTGAGCGATAACGGGATTTCCGCAGACGCGTTCCGGTGCAGCGGCGTGATGACTCCAAATTACGCTTGTCACAATGTAATATTATGACCTGGTCGTCGCAATTGTCGTCGCGGTCGTTTTTATGTAATAATTTTGATCGCGCATCGGATGCGTGTGCCGTTACAAACGAACAAATCGGTTCGAACGCTCGGCCAGAAGAAAACGAAAAATCGCTCTGTTATTGTTATCACAGTATTAATAATTACTGTCATTAATATCACTATACGCCTCGCTTTGATTTATACCTCTTAGCAGTAGACGGCGGTCACAAATACACAGCGCGCGCATTTTGTGTAATATCATAATAATATTATAATAACACGTAGGTAGATGGGTACCGGTACGTACAGCCGCCGTCGACGCAATCAATCCTCGTCGTTGTCCGCGACCGAATAAAAATATTATTATGACAATATAAGTTACAACTAGCATTCTGTTCAGACGACAAAACACAAACGCGTTTTGAATCGTTTCATACAATAATATATCATCATTGTCGTATTGTTGTTCTGCATTACAGTCGGAGTACCGCAGCAGTTTCATTATTATATTATTATCATTATATAGACTAGTTGAACGTCGTTTTACGGTAAAAATCGAAACGTACACGACAGGACAAATTCGAATTTATATACGGTACTATTATGTTCTATATTATTATGTATTATAAAAACTTCGGTATAGTAGGTATGTATCGTGATATATACGAAGGAGCATGTTAAGAGATAATAGCGTTTTTAATACGGTTTGCAAAGAAGTCACCGATTTGTTTTCCATAATCATTATTTACGATACGTTGAACATGTCAACAACGAGTTTGTCCTAACGACAATGACGAACACGACGTAGGTACCTACTGTTTACTACGCGAAGCTAAACATTTGTTTCGCACACTACTACGGTTAAATATGGTTAGATGAATAATTGCCAGTAAATAATAATTTAAGATTCAATCGTTTAATGTATAGTATGCACATACATATTATATTAAATGACCAATAGACATTGGCTATAACTATAATGTAAGGTGAGTCGACGCCCTGAACGTCAAACATTTCATGACGTTTTATAAGAAAACGATTCGTATAAACGTTATACCTGTTGTAGGTAGTTTATAAACAACGCCGACCGAGAAAATTTTTTGTTAATGCTACCCTCCCAAAATTGTGGGCACCTTATATTTTTCCCCATTGAAAACTAGACCCCATTTACAGATTTTTTACTATACCAGCCCAACACGAGACATGCATATCATTATAGTTTGTAATGTGTGCAGCCACTTGTACTGATATAATTGCTAAATTCAAGCTAAATAATTAAATACATTGACACTAATTGCTAACTGAACCCTTTCATATAATATACCTATAATATGAGTTCAGGTTTTAGGTTTGAATTTATTTCTATTCCGACAGGTTAGGTTAATAAAAATTACTAAAATGACAACTAATATAAGGGAAAAAGCATGTTTTTCAATTTATATGTATAAAAAGATCCATAATTAATATGTATATCCTACAATAATGAAAAGAGTACGAAATATTATTCAAATCGGATAAAAATATATAAATATTTAATGAATTCTTATTTTTAATAGATTATTATGTCAGGTATAACTATTTTTATTTAATCCTCGCGAAACGCTTGTAATTTTTCATTCCCATGGGAATTTCAGAATATAAAGTATACTAAAATACTTATATATAGAAATGTGACGTTTTTAAAAATGTCAAGTCAATCGTATTTGTATTGATTTTTTTTTTTTTTATCATTAAGTATACAAACTATACAAATATAATAAATTAATGTAAATTTCTATAATTTTTAAATTATCATCTCTCGATTATTTAAACCTGTAACTACATCATATACTTGTACATACAATTCAATAACTCGGAAATCACTCTTTCAAGTCTTATCCAAGTTAAATAAAAAATTTGAAAACTCTTATTAATAATTTACAGTAAAGAGTGAATCTAATTTATAAAATAAAAGTTTGTTATTTCTCAGATGTCAAAATCATAAATAACATAAAATATGTACCTAAAGAAGTATGTTAAGAATTCTAAAACACAGAATTCGATTAGATACATATAAAGAAAAAATGGGGGGGGGGACTAGAATGTATGGAAAATTACCTTGTGTATCTATACATAGAAATATAAGAAAAACTTATTTTAAATTGATTCCGATATCATTTATCCATAAAGTAAATTAATGGAAGTACTTCAACAACCGATTTGATTATTTAGTAAAACGTCATTTATACGGAGTGGAAGATATTATGAGTAAAAATATACTCGGGTTATAAAAGGAATATATATATACAAAAGTAAAAAGTTCTTTGAAGCACAGCATTTACTATAGGTAATCGAATTACCTTGAGTGCTAGTTTTGGATTAATTTAATCTAAATATCTTTTTAGAAAATTCGATGAGTAGTCGTACATTTTGTTATACCTACTTTATTCCATAGTAATATTTAATCATTTGTAGTTATTATAATTTATACATATTCTGATATTCACTTTATTATTGGCGAGTAATTTAATATACTATTAATTGAAGTATGTACGATACTCATTTAATTATTTTTAAAGAATAAATCATTGGTAATATTAGTGACTCTAGATTAGTAGGTGTCTATATTAAATATTTTTAAAACTGATTTTCTAAATAACTAAATGTGTAATAAATACATTTTTTGTTAATAATAGCGCTATTCCTAATACTTTATTTATTATTACACGTTATATACATTTTGTGCCCTAGGGTACAATAAGAATATTTGCTACAGAATGAAGAATATAAAAAAAAAATATATGAAGGTAGAAGCCACCAGAGATGACATTACCTGTTGATTATTTATTTATTTATCATTATTATTATTTTTTTTTTTTAATTAATTAACAGATCTCTGCACCACTTTTTTTTTTTATTCGTCTTGAGGGATCACCAGGTATTGAAAGAGAGGATAGGCTACCTATAAAGGGATTTGGATGTGAGTAGAGCCTGGCATAGTATCTTTTGAAGTAAGTAATGGCTTCTTCGTAAATGGTTTTAATTTTTAAATCTGTATGGAGAGATGATTAGTAATGCAATATGAGGCATTAGTTATGATTCGTAGGGTTTTATTTTGTACATTTTAGATTTTTGTTTAGATTCGATTTTTTTTTTTTTGCATTACTCTAGAGTTGAAGGCCATATGTCCACATAGGTTTGATCATGGATTTATAAATTTGAAGTTAGTCATAAGTGTAGAGTGGTGGTTAGAGATTAGTGATTTGAGCATTCGGAGGTGTGTGTTTAAAGTGAGTTTTTTAACTTTAATGTGAGGAGCCCAAATGAGGCGGCAATCGAGAATTAGGCCGAGATATTTGACAGTCTGAGATTGAGGGATTTGTGTGTCATAGAGGTTTACATCTAGGCATTGGGCTTGTCTAAGGGTGAATGTTGTGTGGATTGATTAAGTTTGATTGACTTTAAATATTTCTAATACTAAACACTAAATTTTAACATAATATAATATATATATATATATATATCAGATTCTTTGAATAAAATATGTTAACAATTGGCGTATAATTATGTGTACAATTAGATATATAGATCTTCAAGATATTGAAAATAATATTTACTACATTAATACATTATACTATAATCATTATAGTATTACCAGTATTGAAGTAACTAACTATACAATTACCTACCAATGTGTAAAACTAATATTGTAAAAGAACAAATATATAATAACATAATATATTAAGAAATACGCTTAAAAATTATAACGTTGATGGCATAATTAATTTTATAATAATAGTTTCAAATATTTCATCATAGTTCAAACATGAGTTTAAATTTAAAAAAAAAAGAAATTACTTGAAGCCAAGCGTCATATTACATACTTTTATATTTATTTTCTGAATAAATGATAGAGTGTATTTAAACAAAAATGTATGACCCATGTCTATTTTCTGTGTGTGACACTAGTAAAAGACAAGTTAAATGGAGACGTATTTTATGAGTACCAGAGTTAACACTTTCATCATTTTTTTCTGCATGAACGATTTATCTACGTATAGTGTATACATTATTACTTGTTCTTTGTTCTTTTCTTATGAACGTAAAAAAAAAAAACTGCATTACCAATATCATTTATACAGGTCTCTCCTGACTAGTTTTATTGAAAAATTCTTATTTCAGGTTTTATTTAACAAACAATGTAGGTACCTATTACTTACACCTAAAATATAAAAATATGAAATTACGTGATTACTTATCTTTAAAAGACAAATGCAATAATAAGTTAACTATTATGACATTATGAGTATAATTATTTTAAAAATTATAGTTAACTTTTCAATAAATCATATTTGATAAGATACGAAAAAAATAAGATGTTCTAAATTGTATTGCGTAACTTTAATAGTACAAAAACAATAAAAAACTACATAAAACTCAATACTGGACTTTAAAATTGTTATCACATCAAAGTGTAGGTATCTATTCATATAAAATGTTCATTGAAAATAGGTACCAACGTGCTATCACAATATATTCACTCTAAAGTTCTAAAAAGCATGTGAACTTTACAAAACACACTACAAAATAAAGAAGAAAAGTTATAATACATTCGCTTTAATGAAGTTTCGAAAAGTTCAAAATGATACGTTTTTATAACTTATGAAGTTGATTAAATATAAGTTTTACAATAATGTTATAAATTACAGATGAATTTTAATTTTAACGTTGTAGATTGTCTCTTCCTTTTCTTTGTGATTATATAAAACGTATTAATAATAAGTTCGAATGCATTAAAATGAGTTTATTAGTTATTAAAAAAATAGTTAGCAAGTACACACAATAAAATATTTTCTTTTTAAAAATCGAGTTTTTTCTAAAATTATTTTATTATTTTGATTGGATAGAAGTGTATATTTATTAATCAAACAGAAACAAAAATGATAAAATATATCATACATTTTTAAATAAATATATTTTCATTTTTAACAGAAAGTTAACGGATATGAAGTTGGATGAATGACGGTATTTTATTTTTATGATCGATTTTATAACGATTTCTGAGTTTTTTGACTGAATAGACAAACTATGCTTTGGCCTTTGATGTATAAGTTAAGAATTATTATGATTATTAAATAATAATTTTTATTTAGTTACAAGCGATGAATTCAATATTTCATTTAACCAACTGCTTGATTTTTATAATGTCATATTATTTAATCAACTTGTTTATTATTATTATTTAAATATTTTTTAAAAGTTCAAAAACATTTTATCAATTATGTAAATTATATATATCATGTGTTGTAAAACTATGTATTTTATTAAACAATATTGATTACCTAAATATTATATAATTAAGTGTATATAAATGCCTTCTAATATTAATTATTTTCAATAGTAACATATTTTCTTCAAAACTGTGTGTTGAATTATTATTTACGATAAAATACTTACTTACGAAATTTTCAAATATTAATAACTCAAAAACATACAACGTAAAAATGAATATATCTTCAAAAATTACTTTATTCAATCATATTCCTTTGTAAAAATGTAATTTATAAGCTACGATTAATCTATTCAACAATAAAATATTATGTAGTATAATATAACAATATATTAGATAATAACTCAATAACTATGAGAAGGTTGAATAATACGCAGTAAATATATTAACGATGCAGCAGTGATTAGATATAATTCAGGCGCAGCTTTATCTAAAAGTTTTCGTTGTTTTGGGTAATCATTTACATTATTAACTAGCTGATAAATAACCAATATCACGATTGCCTAAACATCAAACCATATCAATATCTCCCTCAAAACACGTTTAATTAATCAACGTCGTGGAAAGCTAAATTTTTGTTTGGAAAAAAGTTACGGGTTTACTATTATATGGAACATGACTGAATAAGGTAATATTCTGTATGGAATCTGTATTACCTGGGCCGACAACCTGCAATGGACATATATGATATACGGAACAAAAAAGTTATGAATAGGCTACGTATATTCTAAATCATTTCATAAATATTAACTTTATGTGGCCATATTTATGCACCGACTAATGAGTAATGGCACTACTCGTTCTATTTGCACTGGCCCAAATCCAAAAAGTTCAAATTTGTACAGAATTAGATACTTAAAC
The DNA here is from genome assembly GCF_002803265.2 of Melanaphis sacchari. Lineage (NCBI taxonomy): Eukaryota > Metazoa > Arthropoda > Insecta > Hemiptera > Aphididae > Melanaphis > Melanaphis sacchari. Next base: position 202,350 of record NW_020271702.1, on the reverse strand, counting down.
GTAAAATAATGATTTTAGTTATTTTTATGTAATTTAATTTGAAAATACTAGAAACGTAGGTGATTTTTTAAAATTTTAATTACATGAAATTTATTCTTGACATACAAAAATCAAAAAAATAATTTCGCTATAGAACATATTGATAACTAGTGTTTAAAAATATAAATTTACTTTTGTTTGACAAAGTGAATTATTTTGCATTGTTATGACGGAATAATCTATTTCAGTTTAAAAGTTAAATGAACGTCGTATACCTAATATATTAAAAAATATTAACGTATTATCAATTAATTATTCATATCACACTCTGCTCCACTGACGATGGTTTTCAATTCAATTATGTTTAGAGCTGAGATCAAATTACCGTCAACTTAGATGGTTCCATCGAGCCAAAAATATCCGACTAACCTCAATATAGCAACTAATAATTTTGTAGATCAACAAAAAAAAAAAAAAAACGGTACAGTTCAATGCCAAAAATAAAAACTATAACATCTGAACCCGGGAAATGCTGTGCTTCTCAATGTTTTTGACCAAGTCTGAACAACTGAAAGAATTCGACGTGGAAAGCCATGATTGAGCTAGCACGCTAAGAAAAAATCACACTACGATTCTCAACAATTCAAAGTAGACGTCTGAAGCCGAGATTAAGAGTCCGGAGCAACTTAATTGGTTAGAACCAAGTCATATTTAAAGAATGAACACAAAGTAATAATAAGTAACAATATTTCTGGTAATACTTCCTGTCAATACAATGATGGCGTATAAAACCTAGATACCGTCCACCTCGGCAGTTCAAAGTTAAAACGGAATCACAAGGCCTGAAAACCGCGACAAGCTATGCTATATCCATTAATGAGAGATACTCCTTTAACACAGAATTTTATAGTGAGGAGATCTGTAAGGGTTAAATTTAAATTCGATCATTATGGTACCAGATGATAAAATTTATCAAACGTATCGTTTATTGCGTATAGTGCACCCTAGGTCGACTAGGTGTAAAGTTTATTGATACCGCACATATTCAACAATGATAATAATATGAAAACATGACAATTTAACATTATTGTTGAAAATAGTATATAGTATTAGTTATTATTATATGTATTTAGTACATATTATATAATAACTAAAATAATTAATGTAAATCGTATTGATTATCACAAATAAACGTTTTCGATAAATAGTTAAATTGATTTTTATTTGATAATATGTTATTAATAAAACCGAAATGCTATTGAACATTAGGTTATGTGGTGTATGAAAAATGAAAATTGTAACTATATATTTTTGGTTTTTATGTTAAAATAGTTGATGTGAAAAAAAATAACATGAGAAATTTTGTATTGATCTATTTAGCTTTTTGACTAAGGAAAAGAAAATATTTTGGATATACATCGAACATAAAATAAAATAGAGTACTGGTTTGCTATATAGTAGGCGTTGAGTGAGTATAGGTAATTGGTTGCTAAAATTTGAATTCAATAATAATTAATCATTGCAGATTGCAGACGAAAAACGATTTTAAACTGAAACTGTCAATTAGCCTTGATATTTTATACAAATATATTTATTATTTAATCAATACGGAATTGAGGTTTTTTTTTTAATATTTGTTTATTCTAAGTAACCAAAAAACATCAAATATGAAATATAATATAAATAATGAAATATTGTTCTTAGTTATATTGATATACAAAAATAATAATGTTGTGATTAGCTTTTTCAACGATAAATACGCACTCACTATAATTTACTTATGCATTTCATTACCCGAAAATAGTACAGTATCGTCTTAAATTCATGCGAATACAATCCTGCAATATAGTAAAACCTAGATAATATGAACGAACAAAGAATTGATGACATTTAAAAAAAAAAAAAAAAAATACTAGTTTTTAATTAACTTGTATGTTAACGATTGTGACGTGAAAAACTCGTGTGAAGTGTTGATGAGAACATTTTCATCGAACACGCAAAGTCAACTCGCCAACGTGTACTCGTGCGTATTTGTATTATCAACGTTTAATGCCGCAATAACTTCGGTCTCGTGAGCACCGAGGCTGTCGTAGTCGGCTATGTACACGTCAATATATATATAATACAATATTACTAATAGGTAAGCCCGTACGGAAATCGTGAGTCTGATGTATTCCGCCGTAATTTCGTCGTCGTCCCTCTGATGTCAAAACACTCAGAACCCATCGCGGGTAAACCCGTTCCGACGATCACCGACGGTAGTTTCTGGTCATGTGCGCGATATAATCGCCGTGTGAATATTATATTATTTTGTTAAAATGATGCGAAGTGTGACACGCGCGCGCGTACGAGACGCATGACGTGATGATATCACGTGCACGCCGTCGGTTTCGTGTACTTCGTGGGGTACACAGACTTCGCGGTTTTTTGGGGGCTGCTGCAGCGCCGTGTACCTAACCCGACCGGCGGTGGCGTACCGCCGCTTCGGCGCGCGCGTTACGCGGACGTGCACTTTTTACAGCTATTTTCCAGGTACGAACGAGGGCAACTCGGCGATGGCTATACCGCATACATACCGAGAACCAGCCGCCGCCCGGTGCGCAAACACACACACACACACACACATAATATAATACGTACGTAAGGATAATGCGCGTGTCGCATTCCTGTGCGATCGCGCGCGCTCGGTATAGTCTATGACGCGCGTCCTTTATTACCATCGGCGGCGGTGGAGTAGGGTCATTAGCAGCAGCAGCAGCAATAGTAGTCAACAGTGCAGGAATCGATAGGTACCGGACCGGACCGGACCGGACGACAATCACTCACCCGGTCGTCAAAAGGAATCGCGCGCAAGACCCAAGTGCGGATTTTTTTTTTTTTTTTTTTCATGTTCCCTCCTTTCGGTCCGATGCTATTTTTTTACCTTCCATATATACCTACCCAACTCCGCCGCGTCTGTGCGCGTGTATGCGACCTCTATTATATAGACCGCCTGCAGACCGGTATTGGACCCGAAGCAGTTTGTCTGATTGCGTACACACGAGTGCACACACGCACACGTTCATAAATATATATATATATATATATGTACGGAACCGCTGCAATAGCGACCTGCACACAGTGTCTTCCCCTCCGTCGTCTCCTCGGTCGGCGGCGACGCGTATAAACGCTACTGGTGCGCGAAGCCTGGCGATAATCGTCGCCGACGACGACTGTAATAATACTGCTGCGTTCGTGTACCGGATACTCAATGAGAGGCGGCGGTGGCGGCGGCGACGGCGGCGACGACGGCAGTTCCTAGAAAATCGATCTGCGCTCGTAACTGACCTGCACTAACTACGTACGGAATGACCTGATGGCGAACGCATACGCGTAGTGAGCGCTCTTGTGTGTTTATCCGTTTGTGTGTGTATTTACGTATATGTCTATGTGCATTTCCGTGTATTTGTGTTAACGTGTGTGTGTACACCAGACGAAATATTCTGGTATTGAAACGTCACCGCCGCCCCCGCCGCCGAGCTACCTACACCGGTCTCCTCTCGTCTTGTTCGATAATCGTCGTCGCTTACATATATACACACACACACATATATATACAATAATAATAATAATAATAATAATGATAAACAACAATACGCATATTTCACAGGCCATCTCCGTGTTAAACCATATCAGATAGGTACCAGTGATACCACATAATGTAACTATAGGTTGCATCGTGTGTAATCCATACGATGTCATCGCGATGTGCATTTATTTGCCAAAGTTAAACTCACGAGCCCAGCACGCACCTACCACTCCCCGTAAACATCGGGCCACAGTAATATCAATTATCAGTAATGGAGTAGGTACTGTACTATCGAATTCCGGATAACGGCTGCATTGTCCGTATTATGGTGCAGCTCTAATCATATCGTAAAATTGATCATATGAAAATTAATTCGGAATTTCAACACGGATAATAATATTTTCAAAACGAATGGACGAGTTTTATTCAACGTCGCAATCTCCGTTGCGTACGATTTTGTTGTATTATTTAAGGTACAATACGTGTGTGCGCGTACTTTAAGTTTTTCATCTATCTGTTAGGTGTATACCTACAGCTATTTGTATTTTAATATTATGATTGGATTCCGTGCAACCTTTTGGACTAGCCTTCCGATCAAATCCTACTACATCGATCTCATTTATATACAAAGATTTCTTCCATTTTATTTATCTTCACATTTTCTCCAATACTAAGTAATAATAGTTTAATGGTATTGGGGAGAGTGTATCTCCTTGTCTAAAACCGGAAATTACTTTAACTGGGTTTGATGATGTACACGCTATCTTCATCTTAATCTCTGTACGTCTAAGACTATTGTTTAAATAAATCTACAAATTTGTTTAGAAAACTCAAGTTTTCTAGTATGTTATATTTATTATTAGTCTTTGTATTATATGAACGATTTTAGGTTTCATAAAAAACAGCAAACACAGTCCTTAATTAAATTCCAATGAATTATGAATAATTTATCAAACTGTGTACAACTTTCCGTCCATTTTTAACTAAAAGAAAATGTATCTGCATAAAACTCTGCATTACACGTATGCATACAAAATACTAATAATATTTATATAGCTAAAAACAAGCGTTCAATGGAAATCACTTTACACACCAGCATTCGCCATTTGTTGATTAGTTTTGGTAATTCTCACAATCCGTGTATGAGTGAATTGTAAGTAAATTATTGATTATTGTCGTTTACTAATATTATGTGTTTGATATTAAAAACTGAACTACACGTGAATGACATAAAACTAAATGAACAGCTAATCGTTATGACATTTTAAACAAAGTGTCTATAATATATTGCAGTACGAATTTAATTGACAGACATTTTTGTAGCACGTTTTGCTTTAGTTTAAACGTCTAATCGTCTGTATTGACGTTCATAGGATCCTTAATGTGATTTAGTAATACATATAATGTTAATATCATGGCAAGTTGAAATCTAATCTTAATGGATTAATGTGGTTTGTAAATTACTTAAGATACTTAAGTTGATTAAAACTTTATAAGTAGCTTACGTTAAATTTATACGGTTTGGCGGATTATTGTTAAGTCAAAATTCTGTTATAATGGTTAAGTAATCGTTATACCTATGAATTCGTTATATCAAACAGAACCAATTGAGTATTGTTGATTTCGTTTATTCACCTAGCGGATATTCTATAAACAACTATTTTAAGACCAACTATATCTAATAATCTCAACAAATCTATGAAATAAAAATTTATATTTCATCGGTATAGTAAAATTGTTTTGTTAATTTTTTCTGAAACTATTTTGTATACCTAATAATACATTAATTTTATATAGACAAATTTACTGATTATTGTTCTTTTATTTAAATATTAAACAATATGATATTATTATAAGATTAAAAATGATGCTGTCGAATTAAATACAATGGCCTCAAGAAATAAAACTTATTCTTATCTAATATTATCTAATAACTACTGAGTATTAAATTGTTTACTGAGTTATTTAATATGGATTGATTTAAAATACTCATTAATTAAAACGGCTTAAATCGCGAATTCAAAATTTCTATCTTAAAATATTTTAAAGAGCAAAAAATTAGAAATTTAGAATGACTTTTGTGAAATATTTTAAAAAGAAATAAAACATATTATTTCTGTGAAATGTTAAATAAATAATTTATATTTTATAGGCATACTATTTAGTAAAAGTTTAAGATTTTAAATTATATAATTGTATTATTATATAGCATTATAGTGTAATATCAAATGACGAATATTAATTTTATTATGACCTATAATAAATCATTATTAAACCTTAATTGTATCATTTAAACTATTTCATATTTTAATTCATAATGAGCTATTACTTATTACCGATGAAGTAAGTATCTACCTGCTTAAAACTTAATAAATAATAATACATAATAAATTAATATTATTTAATTAAAATTATATTTAAAAAAATCACAATTATTGCTGTAAAATAATATTTTCATAACATAGTATTTATAAAACAAGTACTTGACATATAATATATTATCAAAGTAAACTCAAATATGTCAATTTTTAAAAACCAATCGAAAGTTTTGTATTAAACTTTAAAACAATAAATTTTTTTCCCTTATGCTATATTATAAAAACAAATAGCTTCCTATAATGTGTCATTTCTCTTTTTTATAATTATACATTTAATCTATTTTTTATTTTTTTAAATTCTAAGTGTATCTAAAGATTAATTTTAAAAGTTCTTAGATTTTTTATACGTACTATTTAATTAAAGATACTAAATTCTTTTTTTATGAATAAGAATTACCATTGATGATTTTTTTTTTTCAAAATTTTGATCTCTTACGAAGTTTGAACAAGTTTTATTAAAGAGTCATCTCACTTTGTGTATTAAAAAAGATATTACGTCTATAGTATTAGCTTTAAAAAATAAGAAGGTTAAGTTAAATAACTCAAAGAATATTTAAAAATTCTAAAAACCATAAAAATGGAGAAATGCGTTATTAAAAAATAAAATGTAAACACTGATCATGCAAAGATTTTTATCCAATAACTTATTGGTACATCAATACATGTTTCAATTAAAAGTTCAGCGAGTGAAGCATGTTTTAAAAAATATTTAACATTAGTCATATGTGAATTAGTTTCATTAAATTTTGAATTTTAAAGTATATATATATATATATCATTTGAAAACAAACTTTAGATATTATCTTGGGTAAATGTCTAAAATTTTATGATGTTCCAGTTTGTATATTTTTAATAATTGAACATCGTGAATAAATTATTATTTGATATTAAATTTCAACTTTAAAGTTCCATCATATACTACATTAATCTTTAGTATAAAAGAAAAATATTGGCTGCTATCGTTAATTTGGCCCATGCATTCGAGTTAAAAAAAAAAACCAATCAAAATTATAACTATAATATAATTTACGATATTAAAATTATTAGTACCTAAATAAATATTTTTTTAAATATTTTTTCGCATTTGTAATACTCATATTATATTATTTAATATAAATACATCTTTTTTTCTTTTCATTGGTTATATTATTTAAATTTATCGTAAGCTTAAATAAAATACTAATGTAACTATAAATAATATATAAACAGTCGGTAATTTAAACTTAAAATGTTTAATAATAAACCCTAAGAAATTTTATTATTTTTGTTAAACAGTTATTCTAGCAAAAATTGTTAGTTATAATTATTACATTTTCAGTTACATATATTACATCTTATTTGTCATAAAATTATAACATCGTCGATTTAACTTTAGAAAAAAATATTAACATTTTAGTTGGATTACATTTTAACTTAAATTTAAGATTTAGCTATAAACAAATAGTGCATATAACTAAAAATATAGCTATGCAATATGCAACTATATTTTACAGCTGAAAATCAGAATTATAGATAAACTAATTTTTTTTGGTATACACTGCCTTATTTACTATCACAACTATTTGGCACGAATTTTGAACAATATATTGAGCTGCATCTTTAACTTCCTCGTTTTCCGTCGTTGGAGCAACCGAACATCCAACGACATTTTATTATGTAAAGGTACAGTAGGTAATACCTACCCACTGTATCCCGCCGTAAGTACGATATAAATTACTGAGGTTAATTGTACCCTATGGATAAAGATAAATATACAGACCCAGGCTAATGGGCGCGGTAGGACACCCATCTGATATAAATTGTTCGGGTCAACTGTACACAGTCCCCAGCGATACAGACATTATACGTTTAGGTCAAACCATTCGCAGTATAAATCGCCCGAGCAATTTGTATCTAGGCTTAAACATTTGGTAGAGTATAATTATAATATATAATAACATATGTCTGCAGCCATTCCGTCGCATGCAACACGTGACGCGCAGTAGCTATATGTATATTTTTTATGTACCTATATATTATAGATATTAATACACATTACAAATTTATCGAGGCGTATCTACTGTTTCTGGTATGGTCAAAATCGTTCGATGATCCGAAAGTTTGTCGATTATTAACCGATCGTAATTTTTCTAATGATCATACGTCATTTCTATTGGATTTCTTGCTCGAAAAAAACAAAATATATCAATATAAATATGTTGCGAGAGTATAATTATGTTACCCCTCCCCTTCGTAAAATGTTAAATAACTGTACATAATATTATGCTCTCTGCAGAGAACCTGCACGTATCCGCAATGGCGTGGCGGATTATTTCTACAAACAGCGGACAGCAATCTATATTATGTTTTTTACATGTATTTATGAAGGTTACAAGAATCCATCCGGACACAAAGTATTTTTAGAGACCATCAAAAGTGATATTCGTGCTTTACCTCGAAGTTAGGTGAAACTACGTTATCGGCCGCGCACATAGACAAATATTATACTCACGGGAGGAAACCTTAAAAAAAAGCGAATCACGACTAAGATTCGCCGATTATGAACACCATAATTTTATGGTACTATTTATTTATCGTACGTGATTAAAATAAGGCGACCCGACATTCGCCGCCGTCCCGTAGTTAGAGTATAATAATATAATATTATTTTTTATGTTTACAAAGCATTACAGATTAAAGACTTGAAAATACAATTACACGGACACCATAATATTATAAATTATAATCGATGTAGTTACGTCACGCAGACAATATAATATCATACCTATTATAATATTTATTATAGTTAAAATTATTATTATGTGGTTAAATATATATATATATATATTGTGTACTATACGTACACAATAAACCTGTTACCGATCGTTACACTTTTAGGGAACAAACATTTTTATACAAGTCTATGCTTGTATGAAAAATTTAAATACGCTGGATAGGTGCATTAATTATTGCAGTACTGCAGTGTACACACGTCTCATTATTATACCGTGAATATACATACGAATATTATATTACTCGAAACGTGCCAACTATACTACCGATTAAATCGTAGGTAAAAATGCAACGCGCACACGTCGCGATGTGTTTATATAGGGAGTAAATTTCGTCACTTGACTTTATCCTTTTATGTGATGAAACGAAATAAATTAAGGTCGTTTTTACAATACCGCGGGTAGTTACAAAATATATTATAATACTACCGAAACTATTACTCATTATATATTATCATTATATTTCTATTGTAGAAAATCAGTAAATGGCACAAATCGTATTATTGAACACAATCGTTACCTTTTACTTTCAAGAAAATCAATGCAAGCTAGGTGTAACAGAGAACACATATAATTTTTATTTCACTTGGTGATCGGACGTTTAAAATTCCACTTGGTATTTATTTTTTTTTTTTTGCGACTCGTCAATGACTCTTTGAAAACCACATTCAATCGTTTACGTGTCGGATTCTTCGTCTGGGTGTCTGTCGTCTGTTGTCCTCTCTAGCGCGTCAACCCTCCATAATATTAATACCATTAATAACTGGTTTGAACCGTTCCCATCCTTGTCAGATTTGTGTATGAAAAAAATACTATACACTCGTATAATTTATTAATTTCAGTTTCAATTTCAACTAAAACATAAAAAAAAAAAATAATACTACGGTCGCATTGAATGATTAATTGGCTTAATGGAATATATTATGTCGTCGATAGCAAAAAAATAAAAATACGTTTATATTAACGTATTTGTCATAATTTATTCTTTTTCGTCAAACGATAATAATATTATAAATATATTTCATATTCGCATGACTTCGGCCTGCCCGTTGAAAATTAAATTTATCGTGTACATTTTGATTAATTTCCACATGTCTATTGTGTTCAATAAGTCTCAATAAAAGCGTACGACTTTTCATTCCCGATTTTAGTGGTACAATCTACGCGTATTATACCGACTTTATTATAAACGCGGTGTAAGGGACAGGCCATTCCTTGTTTGTTTCGTTGCAGAACGCGATGAATTATTTAGTTCCCCGGGAAAATTGTAACAATAATTATGTTAGACGTGGATGAACGTAAATAGTAATTTCTCGCGTTTGCTTTCGGGGTCGAAACTCAAAAACAATCGAACATAATGTAGGTACCTATGTGGTCGGGATATAATACTATAATAGTGGGCCGTATAACGAAAATCAATGCTTTAACGTTCTGACCGTTAGCTTTTATTATCACTTTTCATTGTTTTATTGTGTTATAAGCATAATACATAAGCACTGCAAGTACAATATTTAGGAACGCGTACCAAGAACTTTTATTTTTCACTAGACAAAAAAAGGGTTGCGTGATGTGTATACATTGAAATAATATTACATTCGACTCTGTCATACGAATTTTCTCACGCGCCCCCCCTCCCGTTATATTTTCTTTTGTCGAAAACCGTGTATTTTGTCACGTTCGATAGCCCGAGATGCGTCGTTTAAAAAAAATAAACTTAAAAGCGATCAATCGACGCAGTCCGTCCGTTGCTGTTACGCCGCACATTTATTAAATTGGCAATTCCTGTGACTTATGTATCTCTAGGCGATTCGGAATTATTCGCAATAACTATTATGGGAGTATTATTATATATACTTACATATACGTATATAGCGTACTTAATACTACAAGTATAAAACTAGCCAGAGGTCATTGCTAATACGCGTATTTTATTTTTATTTATTTTTTTCAACATCATACCATAGTTAGTAGGACGGGTTAGGTACGCGCGACGACTGTTTGAAGGGGGAAAAAAAAAAAAAGATGTTTTTTCAAGACCGCCGCCGTTACACTATACGGATGGGACACACACAGGGAGCTTGTGATGTGCTGCATCGGCCGGCCGTAACGTTTTATAACTACACAGGATCCGGTGTTATTATATTATATAAACTTTGAACGTCGTCGTCGCACCGCGCTCGGTCGTTATTATGTTATTTGTTCTCAGACAGACGTTGTCGCGTCTGCACCAGTCCTATAATATTATGACGACGACGACGACGATGATGGGCAACCGCAACAGCGTCGTTTCCGAGAGTCTGGGTGTACTGTCCGTAGAAAAATCCAATGCCTGTATACGGAAATTCTGTAAGCGAAACCTGTTCTATTTACACGTATGTGTGTGTGTGTGTGTGTGTATATAATATATAAATGTATGAATTTTTTTTCTACTCCGATGTGTGTACACGACGATGACGACGACCGCGACGACGATTATGGGCTATTTTTCTGCGTGCCCGTCTCTCTCACCGACTCCTATATTATACATTATTATTATTATTATTATTATTATTATTATCTTCTACGCGCACACGCGCGCGCGTTCTTTCGAGTTTTTATTTTTTTTCCTTACCAATGACGGTTTACCACACGCTCACGTCTGGCGACGGCGGCGGCAGCAGCGTAGTGGTCGTCGGTCCCATCAACCCCGTTTCCGATTAACGACCCATAATGTATTCGTCAACCGTATATCCGACCTGTGTGTAGATGTGTGCGCGCGTGTATAATAATAACGTGTCTGGCAGGTATATAGGTAGATAAGTACGTACACTACCTACCAGCTATAGACCAGAATAATATTTTATGTAATATTATTTTATATTTTGTACGAGAGCCGCTACCGCTGTCGTCGTCGTCGTCGTCTGCGGCGGTGGCGATAAAGTATGTATAGGTACGTTGTGACAACACCGCCGGACGACTAAAGTGATGCGACGCACTACGCGCATTATATAATATATTATGTGTGTCGGAGAAACAGTAGAGAGATTTAATTTTTTTTTTTTTTGTGTGTGTGTTCTATTTTTGACGAGGGTCCGACACAAAACCGACGCCACCGTCGCCGTCGTCGCCACCGCTGCCGCGCCAGACGGGTTGGGTGGCCCTGCTGTCACGGGCGCGCACGTTATTCGGGTGGGCGGCGGAGGGGCAGACTCGTCCGTGCGCGAGGTGTCAGCGCCGCCAAAATAATATTATCTTTCGACCGAGACTCGTCATCGTTCTCGCCTCCTCCCCAGTCAACACCTACCCCCCCAAAAAAATCGTGTTTTCTCGTAAGCGGGCGCGCGCGCCACTGCAATGCATGCGTGTGTGTGTAATTCCTCTTCTCGGCCAACCGTTTCCCGCGGTTACAACACATCAGCTGTTATGCGTACCCACTATGAGACAATATAATTAGGATTATTATAATACGTTGACGACGACGTAATAAGTAATAACACATCGATCATAACATAATTATGTATATGTATACCGTGCCATCGCGTAGTGCGAGTTTGTGCCTATCGGCTTTATTATTATTTTTCGAATTATTATACAATATAATATATTATTAGAATATTATATAGGTGTACACGTAAAAATAATATTGGCCCGGGAGTCACTGTCGCCGGGAAAACCGACTAGGAGGAGCCCGGGAACACGATGACTTGCTGGAAACCCGTGACATTCCGCAGCCGAACAATGACTCGGTCCGTCACACCGCTATACGCTATATCGTGAGCGTGTTGGTCGTACGCGACGACGGCTGTGTATAATATACACGCGGGGTCGCCCACGCAACAACGCAAACAAAAACGAGAAGAAAAAAAAATACACACAAAAAAAGACAGTTGTATAAAAAACCACACACACACACACACACAATGGGAGCTCTCCTCGGACGTCGGCCGACGGTTTGATATCTTTATTAAAATGTAAACAACACGGACCGATGATAAGGCGAAATTTCCACCAGCAAATCGATTAGCCACCGTTTGAGTCGGTGGCCGCCAATCCGCCGTGTAAATCAACGACAGTCCCGTCGTTCTGTGTGTAAACATTCATCCTGCACCGGTGCTACGCTATACTATTATATTAAATATAATATATATATATATATATATATATATACCTATATGCAGTATATTATTATTATAGGCCCCGTGAGAATACTAATTTCGATCGAGAGTACAATATACCTATATCTTATTGTCTTTTTTTTTATTATTATTATTATTATTATTATTATTATTATTGTTATTCAATCATTACGTTTTTTCTTTCCCTCCCGTGTAGAAGGAGAAGCTCCTCTGTACGGAGCTAGCACCAATTTACAGCGTGCGCGTTTTTGACAACTCTGACGACTATATTATTATTATTATTATTACTATGATATAGTTGATATACACACAATATCAATCCATCCGAGTCGAACGAAAAACAACTTTTTTTTTTTTACTATTCATTTTTTTACAGACTTCTAGTGAATTGCACGAGAATAATGATAATAAAATATGTATTTAAATATATTATATAATATATAATTATTTTTTTTGTTTTATTTGTTTTACGATTGGTCTAGGTGTAAATTCGATCGTTAGAAATCGTTGCACGCTATGTAGTTAAGCCACTTAAACCTGTTGTATGTCATTCACGACGATATATTCGATTGTGAACAAGGCGGTGTTGAAATCTGTAAGAATTCAAACTACAAAACGGAATTTCTGATCAACAAATGTGTATAATGATTAATGAGTCGGTTTAGTTATTTGTTGGAAGGTCGTAATAATGTACGCCTGGAACGTAAAAAATCAGAAAATATTTGCTCAGGACTGTACTATCACCGTGTATTATAAAACTATAATGGCTCAGACTAGCCTTTTTCAAGGCATATCGAACACAATGCTTTACTGGTTTAAAATAGTATATAATATCACGTTATATATAATATATTATTATATTAATAATATTTAATCTGCTTGTATGTACTAATATTGTTGACATATTGTATTAAAATATGTCATGCCTACGAATTAAAGAAACGTCGTGTACTTGTTGGTTTTCTGCAAATAAATACAAAATAATCACATTTGTTTAATGCTCTATGAAAGAAAAGTTATTACACAATACTATGGACAAATAATAATACTAAACTAAATTAATTTTAAAAATATAACAATTTATAAATTGTTTGAGTTTCAAAAACGCTTAAATTATATTTTACAAGACAATGAACTCTATTGTTTGTAAATAGCAAAATAAAAAATAAATAATACTTTCTAAAATCATACTTAATATTTTTACTGTTTTTATATAACTAAATATTATTATATTGTTTATAACTTACACACTGTGACGAAGTTGCAGATTTCAATTTTCAACAATAACTCGTAGAAACAATTTGTCTATATTGTGAATATACCTTTATTTTTGTACTGTCACATGAGGGATGACCACGTAAGCATTACTTTTCCTCAAGAAACATATTTTATTCAATAAATAAATACACAAATGTTTGTCTTCAGCGAAGACCTGGATCTCTGCATAATTTTTACAAATGACGTAGCCACAAAGAGGATAACCGGGATATGTCTTGACTTTACCCCTCCTCATAGTTTCATTTGTATTTTATTAGGAAAAAATCTACAGTATATGCATTTGGTGCTTAACATTTTAAACGTGTTGAAATAAATGAACAGTAAACACTAATAATTATTGTTAACATGTCATTTTTAAATCAAAAAATAATAAACTAATAACACTTATGCCTTTGCATAAAAATTATGCGATTTTCATTTCACATTTAAAAATAGAAAATATGCATAAATAATATACATCAATGAACAAATTTACATTTTTTGATAATGTAATAAAAGAAAATTTCAAGTTAATATCTAATTAATTTGCATATTCCGATGTTACAAACAATTTACAAATAAGCAGTGATGTTTGTTAATTTATTAAATATGTGTAACACATTTTTTTCTATTGTACATATTTTGGAGCTATCAATTTTTTTTTTATTTTAATGATAAATTCATCGAATTAATTAAAAATAATTAACTACAACAATATTAAACGAAATGGACTGTAAAAATATATAATATTATTTTTACTTAACACATAAAATGAAGTATACAGTATACTAACATAAATTTTATGTGCTTTTATGTTGAAGCACTTATACTGTTTATTATAGTAATTCTAATGGCTTTGTACTAAAATTTTTTTAATGAATTATTTTTAAAAATTTACTAAGAATTTAAAAATAATACAGATAAATGAACACTGTAAATAAAATTATTTGTTATGATTGTTTAGAACAAATATCATATTCCCAATATTTTAAATTAACATAGTACTCTATCTTAATTGTATAAAATTTAAATGATTCAAAATCTTAGATTTCATAGAAAATTCTACGAAAAATATTCGAATTATTAAAAATAACAAATAATATTTTTTGGACTTTTATTCATTATATTTAAACCATAAATTTAGCATATAATTATTTAAACGCTTTCAACATTATTTTCCTGAGTATTTATTTTGATCAACGTATGAGGAGTGAGGACGTATAGCTAGTTAAAATATATGTACAAAAAAAAACCCCATAAATTCCTTATCGATACAGTGTAAGATATCTCATTTGAAATTCTATTCTAGATAATTTTTTATTTTTTTATTAACATTTTCAATAAAATCTTTCCTAAATTACATTTTACTTATAAACTATTCGTTTAGATTGTCATACAGCATTATAAAACAAACAATTTTACATATCTATAGGGAATTGATACTCATTTAAAATGCGACTGTATATAAACTGATACAAACCTTGTAAAAGGGTACTTTTAAATCGTTTTTCTCTTCCTATTTTCTGTTTCTTTAAAATAGAAAATGTATATGACAGGAAAAAATTCGAACCATGCATTTACTTATACATGCTTTGAAACTTAGCCGGTTATACTTATTTGTACAAAATTTACGTATATTTATTATAATACATGCACATAAATATGTACTTGAAATACACTTTATTTAGCTGATCATATTATTATTTATGCTCATCATAGTATTATTCAAGCTTAAGTTATCTGATGTTTATTTAACCATTATTCAATATCATATTATATTAAAATACCTAAAAGTTTGAAAAATTCTTAAAAAGTATAAAATATTTGTATTTATGGTTGTTATTCAATTTTTAAATTTTGCATTTACACAATGTATTATAATATATTATAATATTCTATTTTTCGTGTTTAATATATAAAAAAGAAACTATTTACGATGATTTTATAAAACACACTTATTCAATAGCAAACAATCACAATAGTCTATGGTTATAACTTATAATTTAAGTTTACTTTGAATATGAAACTAAAACAGCAACTCATTAATGACAATTAAAACAGTCGAATTATAAATATTTGACACTCGGTTGTGGACGAGTTTAATAAACTTAAATTCATTGCGCAATATAATAATAATAATAATGTAAATATGTGTCCGATGGGACAAATGAAAAATCGGAAACCTAACCCCCAAATAAAGAGTTTGCAAAGTAAACGAGTCTAATCATTACTCGATCGTCTCGCGCCCCCTCATCCGTATTACGCTCACCCTATTTACAATTGTTGTTATTATTTGTTTTTCTTCTTTAACAGCTATTGCATAATTTCCGAGTCCAAGTTTATAACACACAATGATGCGTATAGTTTTATATACTGTAATAACGTATAGCGAGAGAAAAACTCGAATTGGCATTTTTTCACATCTCACAATCTCGGGCGTATTATTCGGGGTGAATGTTATGTCGTATATTATTGTTACGTATACAATAATGATTTTAATGTTTATCACGGTGATTAATGCGAAACCTTCACTTCATAATATGTAATAGTATGTATGTACATACCACCGCATACCACCGATCATTTCCGACGGGCAATAGTCCGGTGTGGGTGAATTGCAGGGGTGGAAGGATGAACGAGCTGATTACCCGAGAGGATGGAAATAAAGAAACAGGACATTACATAAAAACTAGATAAGACATACACCCGGGGTGAAAGATTCGCGGGTGGGAGGAGGCCCGGGGATTTTTATAATTTGTTTCGTCACTATATAGCGGCGGCAATGTATTATATATATATATATATGTGTGTGTATCATACCACCAGGCACCGGCGTCGTAACGTTTCCGCAGCAACCAGTCCCCAGAGACGGACGCCTCAGAAGTAATCTTTGTTCGGTCTCCGAGACTCAATTAAACTTTAAGACGATATGCAAGCACCTCCGACCCGCAGCCGGCGGCGGTGGACGTATTCCCTCAACTACCAACCTAACCTCAATATTCGTCTCTAAGCCGCGTGTGTGTGAGCGCGTGCGGGTGTATATAATATTGTATAACGAGGAGAACTAAAAATAAAAAAAAATAAAAAGTAATATTAAACACAAAAAATGAAAAAATAAGAAACGTTCGTCGCCGTCTTTGCGTATACATATATATATATATAGTGTGTTGGGTATAATATACACTTCTCGAACGCTGTTCTCACGACAATGAGTTTTGTGTACGGAATTACAATAAAAAAATAAAAATAAAAAAAATGACATCAAGAAATACCTAGCGCCGGGTCAAGAAAATCCAAATAGATATATATAAGTATTTAGTATATATATATTTACGCACAGCGTTTGTGCAGCAATGTTGCGTACAAGGGTGAAACGCGTCGCAACGGGGTCGAGAATATATCTATATCTATATATATATTAAAGTCCGATTTTTTACAATATTGCGCCGACCACTGTCGCACAGTAAGTACTTAGCTAACTTATATATACCATAGAGTATAGTTCTCCGCTCTAACCAAACTATATTTATATATATATATACGTCGTGGTCTATCTTTCGACGCATGTTTAGTGTTTACTATGTATAGGACGACGTGCTCTATATAGATATATACGCGCGTATACCCTCCGCCGAGACGAAGCGCGATAATGGGGTGCCTGCAGGAGTAATGCTCGCTGAGCCTGTCACGGGCCATCCGCCTCGGACATTTCCCACGGTGTAAACTATACATACTATATAATATATCACAGTTTAATGATAATATTATATAGGTTACTTGTGCGCCACGGACAGTAGATAACTGTTCGGAAAGACCGCGACACGGCAGTGTTATTTAGTAATGGCGATTGACGGTATAACCTATATAACATACAATACCATTAGTATTATACTACAATTATGCGCGTGCGTTTAATATACGATAGTATTATGATATGATACCTGTCCTTACGATATACTCAGTCGTGTGTGTGTGTGTGTGTGTGTATAAACGAATAAAGTTATCGGTTGAAACACTGCAGTGGCGACGATCAATATGTTACGATTTACAGAATGGCATAATATAATATATATATACTTCTTGACAAATACGTAGTGCATACAGCATACATAGCTAAGTAGGTAGATACACGGTATTATACGCATTACACGGTATATGGTTGCGTGGAAGTATGGCGACTAAATAGTGACGAAGTGTAGTTCTCGTCACGGTGGCCCCGAAGATTTTCAATAAGTCTAGATAGTAACCGCTCATTTGTCAACGAGCACAACGAAATAATAAATAATAACGCCACTGGTATGAAAGGCTTGTTCGAAGAATGCATTGTTTTTTTTTCTTCGTTTCGTTTTACCACGACGACGACGACAACGACTGTGCAGCCACCTTGAAGCATAAGTTTTTGGGTGAAGACAGATTTTGATTTTTCTGAGTAAAATATTTATTTGTAATGAACACGTTGGTCAAGAAACAATGTAGTTAAATTAATACAACATATGTTTATAAGAACAAGTAAAAATATTATTATTGATATAGGTGAACAACAATAATCTAATCATGCTATAATATGGTAAACTGTTATAGATGTTAGAATTGAAAAGAACTGATTGGCGATAACTAGTAAAATAATTAATAATCTTAAACAAATATATAAGTATAAGAATTTAATGGTTCTTTATTCGGTCCATTTATGGCGTAGAAAGATATTTTCTCTACATCGTAGATCCATTGTATTATATATTATATATGTAATAATATTATTTATTATCTCTGATTTTTAAAATTATATAATTTTATTATTGTGTTTATTCAATATGAAATGATTAACAAAATTGCAATCTTTTTTTTTATAACGACAATTTTTGTTTAACTAATCTTTTAGTTAATATTCAGTTTTAAAAATTAGTTAAAACTTAAAAATAACACTGCATTGCTTAATACATTTTTTAAATTACCGAATTCAACTCAATAGCTTTAATAATAATAATAATTATTATTATAATTACTTTTAAAAATTTCTCCAATATTCTGACGGAGTTTGAAATTAATTAATTTTTATTTTTAATCTACCAACAACAAAGGTTATTACTTTATTAGCTTGAAAATGCATATTATAATAGTTTACTTTAAGGATTATCACTTTAAAATTAATCTTATTAAATCGTATAAAACCAATAATTATAAATTTAATTTGTAAACTACGCACAAATAATAAAAAAAAAATTAAGGTAAATTGTTTTCAATTAAAAAAATACTTTTAAAAACCATTATAATATTATATTTCAACCACACGATTTCATGAATTTCATTTTAAAATATTAGCTAATGTGAATTCACTACTAAGTGGAGTTGTGGCTCAAGTATCGATACGATACTTAAATATATAAAACAAAACCTACCTATAATAATAAATAACAAGAACTAAAAATAATTATTTTATACGTGTCAGTATTGATATGAATCATATACTTTCAATGCATTATCTATAGGTACTATAGTGTTACATGTATTTTATTCCTCAGAAACTTAACACTCAATTTCTTTTTTTTGTAAACACAATATAATAGTCATAGGTAGATATTAAGTAGATAATTTTTAATCCTACCCGAACGAGCAGGTTAATGGGCTTCCAGTCAATCATCCGATTCGATCCATTAGGCACTGGGTGGCATATAGTGGACAATGAACATAGACTATTTATCTTTAAACCAAAATAAACATACATCAAATGTCAGATAAATTCTTTTATTAATTCCGTAGGTCATGCGTGAAGATTGGGTGCATTTTTCCAAACCTATATAATCCCCTCGCCATTGTCCTTCCGGTTCAACTCTGTTGTTCGATTAAAGGAGATTAAAGGACCAAAGAAACAAGTGTCAAAGAGGAGCGACGAAGTATATTATAAACGTATATATATATATATAACGAGATGCAATTAAAGTAATGGTGTTTGACGGTGAAAAGAGAACAAAACAGTTTTAATGCTTAAACGACTTTCGGTAGGGTATTGTTTTAGCTTTTTTTTTTTTAGTAACAAACAAAAAAAAATAAAAGAAAGGGTCTCGGGGGACAATAATGTTCGAGGGAATCCAGGGACAGGCTTCAAAATAAGACCTGGGAATTGTTTCATTTTCTCGGACAATCAACGAGCGTTCCTTTTATTCCACTCGTTCAGCCCTATCCTGTTCGCACCGGTCAATGTCAAACTCCCGGATGGATGATTATCCCAGGGTCCCAAATCGCCCTTCTTTTTATCGCCTTTTCAAGACTGCAATTCGATTTAACGTCTATACTCGTTTCTACGTCAATTTGAGACAATTTTCATTTGATAGAAAATGGTATACCGTCGGTCAATATAATAAGAAAAAAAATATATACTATAAAGAAAAAGACACGTATATAGACGGGTCAGAAGGAAAAGAAAATAATAAAGAAAAAAATGGATTCATGTTTCGATCAAAGGATGAGTGTATTTTAAAAATGACAATCGACTTTAACGGATCAATGAACGACGCACCCTTTCTGATCCCATATGCGTGTGTGTCCGTGTGTCCAAGTGTCAGTATGTGTATAGATTCGTACAAACAAATATGTACTAAAGGCAAAAAAAGAGCAAAGGCGTCTTATTTTGAAAAGGGATCGACAAGTGTATGATTAACGCGCGTTCCCGGAACTTCAACGTCTATTGTCCGATATTCTCTCCCACTAGAGAAATACAAATATTACAAAAGCCACCCGGAGTGTAGATTCCGAAAATGTTTGGACCCAATCGTAGCCGGGATACCTTCAAAACGAATGCCAATATTATTCTTAAAAATTTTCAAAACTCGTGTTGGTCATATTTTATTTATATACCTAGCTAGATTAGCATATTATGTGTTAAATCCGATTGATTTAAACCATTTGTGTGCCGAAACTGAGCTATGGAATTTACACGATGTAACGCAACAATAATAACAACTAATACATTATACACAGCAATTCACAATAACTAATAATAATGCTTAGGTTCTAACATTTTTTATGGTATACGCACATAATAACTATACATTTTTAAATCATCGTGAACAGAGTTTACATTTTATTTTAAGTGTCTGTGTGTTTAAGCAGTCGAAAGTTAAATGTTTTATAGATATTCATTACCTAAATGTAACATTGACGGAAACAATATTTATAAAAGCGGAAATTTTACAGAGCTAAAAATAACTGGTGGCTTAATTTTTAACGCACATTCACTACCTGTTGATTCGCAAACGAAATGTTACTTAATAATTATATTAATAACATCATATAGGTACATAGTATCATTATATTCTATTAATTTAAAATAATAGAAAAATATTTATACTTTTTAAATTACTTAAAAGTTGAACTAAAACAATATTTTAAGTATTTATAATGATTTTAGGAGGGTTTTTTTTTAGAAACTGGTAATATATTATACATTTATAATTGAGGAATTTATTCACAATTTCAATATCAAACATAAATATAAATCTATAGCTAAGTTTAAGTTTAATATAATATTATAATATTATTTAAATAAAACACATAATATCAAATTCAATTATTAGGTTTCTACCATCTATTTGTTTTTCGAATATTCAAGAATTTTTATGCCGATCATTATTTAACAAGAAAATTAATATATCAAATTCATGACGTATTATACCATATAAGACATTATTATCAACTTTCTATAATGTATTAAACTTAACTTTGATATCTTGTAAACTCATAACTTATGAGTCATAATTTATAATAAAACGTAAATTAACTATGCGAAAAAAATGTAGTTTTTTAATTTTTTATGATGATTTATTGATAAATTTATAAATTGTCAATTTACGAAAACGGCTTCCATTGGACGTACTTATTTCGAAAGCTCCTATGTCAACAAATAATAATTATGCACGCGAGACTTATTAATTTTAATCTTTTTTTTTCATATATTTTTAAAATATAATCCATTAACACTTCTAAAATTATACTTAATAAATAATTATAATATGATTTTGCTCTATAAGTTTCATACTTTAGGTTTAATTATGTATTCGAATTAAAATTATAAGTGGAACGCATTAATATTAACGTGTAATAATTTATTTTATGACATTCATTGTTATTATAACACTCTTCAGATGCAATTAGAATGTTAAAATACATATTATGATATTATATTATTTTTAACTTTTTAAATAATTTACGCAGTGTGCAGACAAACAATATCAGTTTTAAAGATAGGTACATATCACGAAATTATGCATATTGAATATTACACTATTTTTATCCTTGTATTTATTGATAATATCAAATTAAATGTTTTTCAATACTAATGTGTTAATTTTTTAAAAAAAAAATCACATATTTAGAAGAAAAAAAAATTGTAAACCACTATTATAAAAACCAGTATAACTGACTCGGTGATAAATGAAAAGTGTTCGTATTTTGTTTTCCTATCTAGTGAAAATCATCAAACAATTACGAATAGGTATACCAACTATTATTCGGGTCGTCTTACAGCGGTATATGACGACTGATGAGCTACAGGTGATTTTGAATATACTGCACTACACACGGTATCACCTAATAATATTATTCAATTTTATTTGTCATTGATATATAGCATGCATATTGGACATAACAATAGACCCGTATGGCACGTATATAGCAAGTATAATACCCTGTCACTTTGGTATGCTTTCTCAAAGATGCACAAACATTTTCGTTTAAGTATAAAACTGGAATTCCAATTAAAATGTATTAAGTCGAATAAAAAAAAATAAAAAAATCTTATTATGCGTACGGAGTAAGATGTATTCGGAAACGAAATAATCAGAACAACAATACTGTGATATTTTCGCAAGACGTGGTGGAAGGCACAGTGTTACGCCGGGTTAAGTATAAAACATGTATGTAGTATAATAACTATTAAATGGGTAATAAATTGAATTTTAACGTTAATAATTTAATTGACCCTTGGTCGTCTGGAGGTATTTAAGGTTCGGGGACCCGGTGTTTGCAGTGGTGTGGGGGAAAGGGGAGGGAAAATCAATATCGACGTGAAAACCTATAACCGGCCTTCGAGTTTTATCGCGCTCGTCCGGACGAAAAACGGACAGAGATGAAAATAAATACGACGCCGCGGTTCCGTGATACGCTGCTCGGCCATACTTTGGTAATTACAGAGTCCGGTGATCGCATAGTGCCAGCGTTTATACACTATATAACCCATACTCACATATATATATTACGTTTTACGCGTATACCGACGAGCTCGCAACAGCAGTTCGGGTAACAAAGGTGTCCCTAGTTAATTGCCCGGAGATGACCATTAAGCGTTCGGGCCCCGTCGGGTTATGGGCGCTCGGAGACCCGTTCGGAGGTAACGTTTATGAGTCCCCACAGGCAGTCCCGGTTCGACTCTTATCCCGCCGCTTGCAGTAGAATAAAGCTGCCGCGAATAAGAACTGCGAGAAGAATTTAGAACCTATAAGAAATCCCCACGTCGTTCTCTATTACACTTTTCGCGGGGGCGGACGCACACGCTGTAGCTATCAAGCCAACCTCCCTAATCCCTGTACCGTGTTTCAGCCCCGCTACGAATATCGACAAACTTTTGTTGTACTGACACACACTGTACACACACACACACACACACACAAAAGCACATAATATAAATTATACACTGCCGAAGACGTGGACGTGGTGTAGCAATGACGTGTGCGGGGACAAGTCGAGAGGACCCGCGGCGGCTCGCCCGTTAAAACTATTTCCATCGTATATCGCTTGGATGTATACCGTATCGCAAAACGACGTTAGGTGCGGTCGTGAAAATAACCCATTGACCGCAGTTTTAATATCAGTACGCCGAACGACGGCAATTAATCGCGCATTCCGAACGCATTATCGTAAACGAACGGACCGTGGAAGATATTACTATAGCGGATTCCAAAATCAAATATAGCCGACGTTTAGTTTCGCGTGGTCGTCCGACGAGTGTTAATTATGATGGTGTGCGTCGGATATTTCATTTTGCCTCATTGAAATATCTGAAGGATGAAAACATCATACGTTTATCACAATCCGAACCCGTGCGATAATATGTTATGCCGCGTTTTGTCGGTTAACGTATACTTTATAAAGCCTCGTGCAGCAGTGGTATATTTCCCTAACGACGATAATATACGAAACGAAACTGTGCAATTTACTTTTATTTAACAAAAGTTGAAAACGTTTAATAGTCAAAGTTTGGAAAATGTCTACTTGAAAATAAATCTCTTTATAACTCTCGCAAAGAACGCTTCGAGCAAGCAGAAATCTATCGTCAGATATTAATAATGTTATGTCGCAGGCCACAATGCATAATTTCTGAACTGACTTTCGTATGTTCGGGCGCTTGTATAAATAAAATATTCTGAAATAATTTGTAATAGGCTTTCGCGGAAAACTTCGAACCTTACTTAGCACAGTATAACCATTTACCACCGATCACTTCTGAAACAAATATGAATGAAATGAGATTTAAATGTATACGTCATCGGAGAACGAAATCAAATCCGTATCATAAAATAATAAAACGATGTTTTCCCGATCAGATTATCGAAGAATAAATATTATATTAATATTATTTGCTAATAGTTGTATTCATCGCGTCGGAAGTTACACTAGCTGTTATTTTTTATGTATGGGCTCATTGGAATTGCAAGTGATGGTCATTTTATAATGTTTACTTCTTATGTTGAATTGTTCGGTGTAAAAATTTTCAAACTAATAAAATTGATATTATTGGGAATTTTTGTTTATTAACTGTCAAAAAAAAAATTAATATCTGAAACGTCACGATGGTGAATAGATAATTAGAGAAAATAAAGCTAGAAGACAATTAAGTAAATCAAATATCTAATTATTTTTTAATGGATTTTTATTTTTAAGATAATTCAGAAAATGATTAAATATATTTCAAATACTTTATGGACAATTTCCTGTAATTTCATTATAATTACTCGGTAAAAGCGACAGTGGTTTTAATCATTAGAAATTTTTTTAAATATTTTATTTTAATATAAGCTTCGATGTTAAGTCATTTACTCATTAACAAATTTTAGCTAAATATTCAAAAAAGAATATCGTTTAAATATAATTTATTCATTAAAATTAATTATTTTTTACACAACGACTATAATGTTTAAATTAAAAACAACACATCATACTATTACTTTTCAGAATAAAGTCGATTATTTGTAGATATAAAGCATGCAGGTATATACTATTTATTTAATATTTATTTTATATGATTAGAATTATTCACAAATCATATTCATAAATATAAATAATTGTGTAATTAATTTATAATTTTCATGACAATAAAAATAACATTTATAAAATTTACATTTAATACATTTGTTCGACAGAAGATTTAGTGAAGACTAAGCATAAAATCAAACAATTAATTAAGAACTTTTATAATACTCGATGTAATAATATTTTATTAAGTTTTACCGATGGAATATATTATACAGTTATTTAGAATTATTATTGGACCTTGGATACTGTGCTATCATTATAAACTAACTTTCTTTCTTTTTAAATTACTTATCAATGGTTGTTGCATAGTGTATTTATGGTGGAAAGTATCGCGGTAAACTCGAAAGAATTTTATAGAAGTTGGGTGTGACCCCAAAGTATACTTTTACTGTCCCTGCAATACTTTTTGTCTCGAGGGAATACCGGAAATAAGTTTGAATCGTCAATAACTACATTACCGATTTTTTTTTTTCCTCAGTCTTTTAGTCAATAAATTATAAGAAGTAACATCCTTAACGTTGAACTGATGAGATAAATTCTGTACATTTAAGCTATTACAAAAATAAGGATATTTTCAAAGTTATTTTAATCTCATTACACATTTCATGTTATATTGATTATTTAATTTATAGTAAATCACTATTTATGTAACATATATAGTCTTTGTACATATTATTTAATTTGAAACCATCATAAATTAATTTTTTTTGCCTAATATATTCCAGAATTAGTACTTATTATATAGTAATAGAAATTTCAATATGATTAATAACTTTTTTTAATTATAGTTATATGTCAAAAAAATGTACAAACATTTTTCACGGTTATTTTTCTTATCAAAGTTCATAAGGAAAATAACTGTATGTTTTGTAAAAAAATTTTATTGACGGAATGCGATCAAACTATATCATATATATAATTTTTTTGCAAAGTATAATATATCATTTGACTATAATTTATAATTTATTATTTTGTGCAAAAAAACCTACATTATTAACGACTATGCATCTGAAATAACATTAGTAAAATCATCGCTTCCATTTAACGAGTACTTATACTAATTATTCAATGGAAAATTTACAGTACGAAGTAGGTCAACCATCAACGCGTTGCGACCGCACATTTGAGCGGCTGAAAATGTTGGCGCAGAACCGGCACCACATTTATATACAAATAGTATTGCCATTTGGTGTCTTTGTAAGTATATATGTTGCAGTAAATATCCGAAATAAATTAAAACAAGCGAATTCGCCAATGAAAACTAGTAATACTTAATAGTGCTTGTAGGAACAAATATTTCTAGGTAACACCTAGTAGTAACAATTTAAAAAAAATTTTATTTGCTCTTAGTTTTTATTAAATTATCAGTTAAAACTAGTTTTCACACATTACCTCGCAGTAAATAATAGTTTTTTTCTTATTTTTAGAAATTTAAAGACACAATTTATATATTTTTGTTATTCAATAAAGATTATATATAATATCGAGTTTCGACCTTATATGTTAATACATACTATTTTCGCTATAGTTAGATATTTATATGTATGACTGCGTATACTGACGTATGACTGCGTCACGTGGTTAATGACTTATGTAAAACGCTTTTTAGTTTATTTAAAATAATTCATTTGGATCTATCAAATACTAACCGTGATAATTTATAATGAAAAGAATGATTTATATCCACGATTATTGTGCCAAACATCGTAAATAAACTATTGAGAACTCAAAGGGTACATTAACTTGAACTTAATTTATAAAATGAAAAACCATGTTATGACCAAAGCCAGGGATCCGTTGAACGTTAATCAGGACATAGTAAATTTGTTGGCTTTGTTACTTAAAGATAATAATAAGCATCGAAATGGTCAGAAGATTTACTATTTGTACGGTTAATGAAAATCGAGTTTGGCATTTTGATATTATCAGAATCCTTACATACGTAATACGTTTTGAGTAGAACCTAAAATTGAACTTTCAACAGTTCCTCATCCCTTTAAACGGTTATTTCTATGGATGTAAATGAAGAATAACTAAATGAAATAATGAAATCTTAACAAAAACAAGGAGATAACCATTAAAATAAAGATAGTGATGTTTAAATGTTCACGATAAACTTTTTTCCATAACATGGATCTTGTCAATATTATCAACCAAATTATTGTTTTTTTAGTGATATAAAAAATCTTTCTTTTTTCTTTTTTTTTTTTTTTTGAAAACGTATTCCTTTTACGCGTTGATAGAAAATTTCACTGTATTTTCGGTACATCGCGAAAACGCATAGTAAATTCGTTGTTTTTATGTAAACTAGTGATGGAAATTCGACCTGTTTTCGGTAATATAATAACAGTGTACACATGACGAAAATCGTCTCCACTGGGACCTTGCAGAAGTGATGGTTGTTGTACGAGCGGTGCGGAAGTGAATAGAATCAATTTCAGCAATAATGCCGGAACGATATATATGCACTGCTCTGGTACAGGTAAAGTCACCCAGCGGGAAATACAAAACACAAACAGTTACACACACACAACATTGCAGTACACACGTGTAACACCTCGCCAGACACCTGGGGCGTGCAAATAAGGGTCCTCGACAGCCGGGTCCGTCACCCCCGCCTCCGCATTCTTTGCGCGCGTCGAAAAAATCAATTAGCCAGCGACACTGTGCGACTGCTCTTCCTCGACGTATTTTACAGTGTTATTGCCCATTATTACTGCTGTCGTGCGGCCCTGTCGCCGGCCAAGCGGTCGTCGTAAAATCGCAGTGGACATGATATTGTAGGAAACACGTACATGCACTGTACGCACATTATATGCGGGTATAGGAAATGGTACATGATCAATATAATTTTATAATGGTTATGTTATGGTGTGGTGACGGGCAGCATCGCGTGACGTTTTGGCCGCAAAAATCGAAAGAAACGATATTATTATGATTAAATTGAAGAAACGACGAGCGCAATAAAAAATAATTGCCCGTTGAAACCGCAAACGTGCGAAAAAAAAGAGAGATATTAAATTGTTGTCGTCGTGTTTGTGCGCGTATGTGTGTGTTGTACGTTACTTTTTTTGAAAGCCACACACTAAACGATTATTTATTATCGTGTGTTAGGTCAGGTGTTAGGTTAGTAGGCGTGCCAGTGTGTATGTGACGTTCGTGTACACACCGCGAAGATGTGCAAAATTGAAAAAATGTTACATGCGATTTATAAAATCTTGAAAATATAAATTAAATTTAAGAAACTATCAAAAAATAATCATATTTGGCAAAAAAAAAATAAAATTTATGAATGTTCAAAAACATATTTAAATTTTATTTTATTAAATATCATAATAATACTTATTTTAAAGGTTTGATTGTCATAAAATATTGTTTACCTACATTACATTGTATTCAAATATACGTACTATGTAGCTCATATAGCTATACAGGTACTTGAAAACGATGATGAACAAATATTTTAGTGATCTGACATCAAATCTATCTTGTATAGTATATTATTTAGATGATTATCGCATATGACTAAATAAACACTTTTTATTGATACAATTATTTAAATCTAATATTATTTCAAAATAATTTTCGTTTTTCTTCAAAAATAACAAAATTTGATTGGATATACAATTTTCCGTTTAGAGAACAAGTTTATTTTTTCAACGAGTTTATTCGAGAAAAATATGTTCTTTTAACATTAAACGTCTACAGAATAAACAGAAATAATAAATATATTCATTTTCATCTCACAAATCGTTTATTTCAGTACAGAATTTAAAAATTTCTCTCTACCCACACTGTTTAATTTTCATTTGAACCAAATAGTTTAAAGATGGAAGTTTTTAACGTAAAAACTTTTTGCTATCTATTATATAGAAACCAATCTACAACAAGATGAAAGGAAATAAAACCAAGTATAATAGCAAAGTGTATATTCGTGTCATTGAAGTAAAAATTTCGTTTTAACTATAGCCTTGTATCAGTTGTATCTTTATTTTTAAAACAAAAACTTTAACATTAAATAAACATGAACCCCATCGTCTTTTATACACTTTGGTGTAATAACGGCTTTTGTGTTCAAAACAATTTCAGATGTACCTAATTAATGAACGAAATTTAGGTATTATACACCTTTATCGTTAGTCTAAAAAAACATAATCGTCCAATAAAAACAAAATATTTTAAATATATTGTTTTTGAAACATTATAGTTGTTAAAATCCTTTATTTCCATTGATTTGACTAATAAAAAATATTTTAATATTGCAACTACCTACCAACTTATTTGAAACATTCAAGTGTTAAAAATAGGATTATTCAGAGTTATATTAAAATATTATAATGATAAAGCGTATAATATATTACGGTTATGTAAAATTTAAAAAGAAAAGAAAATGCATCCATAAAGATTGTTTTGTTTACATCAGGAAATGCTTAAATAAATTAAATATTCATACATTTATGAGAGTATCAAATAATTTTTTTATACGTGTGAATATTTTATTTGAACACCTTAAATCGTTTTAATTTTCATTATCATTTTTATTTTGTTAGTTTTTAGTTATTTTAACGTAACTATATTAGTTTTATCTCTCTGCACAAAAATGTTATGTTCAATGCAAATATCACTTGTTACGTAAATTGTGTACAGAAGAAGCAACTATATGATGTTAAATTATCTTGAGTATACAGTTTTAAACCATTTATTATTCCGTTGTAGAGTTATAAATACATTTCGAAATACTAAAACCAAAATTTAAATTAAAGAGTATGTAAAACACGAATACTACGCGTATATGAGTTTTTAATTATTTATTTCTGTGTAAGTCTTTTATGGAGCTTGTATAGCACTATATACTTGGTTTATTGTATATTACTGTTGTATATATTATAAACTTGTAAACAATGTTTGATAAAATTTGGATGGAAATGTAATTTATCAAAGAATATAAACTTTTTGATGGACTCCGTGTAAAAATATATTATTTTTTGCGAATACGTAATACGTATTATTATACATAACCGTACAAAAGTTGTGATACCGACTTTAATGAGATGGTGTTCAATATAGGTATATATTACGTAAAGACACGACGAGAGATCGCGGCGGTGACTGCGATGTATATCCAAACCTGATCGTTAAGCATCCTTTATGCACAAAAGACGGTAATAAAAAACTTGAGAAGAATTTTTTTTTTTTTCTCTCCGGTCGGAAAAATAATAATAATTAGGCTGAGAAAAAAAAAATTCCCGACAACGGCATACAATATTATATAGTGTGTTTCTATTGTTTTAAGAGCAAACAACAATTCCGTATCGTTTTCGTACATCTCATCTATTCATAACACAATACCGCGCGCATAGATATAAATATATTATATTCATTTGCCCGTAGGTAATACACGCAAGTAATCTGAAATTTGGGTCCCCTTTGCGCGTGACGTGTCTATTGCATGTGTGTAAGTGTATGAGTGTACGATCCGGTAATGTGGTATATACATGTATGTGTGTATAAATATATAACCCTTGTCCGAATTGCGGCAAAAATGGATTTTGTCTTATTATTATTATTATTATTATTATTATTATATCACCGCCGCCGTAATATCTCGGCGTGGGGGTCCCAGCACCTGGGTTTCTCGGTTCTCATAATTCCACCGCCCATTACTCACACAATAAATGACAAAACTATTGTGGTAGCAACAGCGGCAGCGGCAGAGTGTGGATGGCATTTGGGGCCCGTCACCCTCCCGCTGTGCGACGACGACATAATTAATGACAGCTTGTGGGAGTCTGACATCGCTTCTGTTTTATTATTATTATTATTATTTTTTTTAAATACTTCTCCTTCTTCGTTTTTTTTCCTTTTAATCTTTCCCTCGAATATCTCTAGTTGAGTAATTACAATATTATTACTTCATCCATTTGTATGTGTGCGCGTGTGTGTGTATGTGATGCAGTCCTGCACGAACGTATATAATTATGGCCAAGTTTTACGATTAAGCTTCAGCCGAGACAGCGAATAATTGCAGTTATGGTCTTGTGGATTACGCGCCCGACACTATATAATATTGTAGTCCGAGTAATCGAAACTCTCTCAAAAACGATATATGCGAGGGTGAAGGATTAAGAGAGAAACCTCGCAGATGCTCATTTTGACATTCATTCGTCAAGTGAATAACAACAAGTTATTCGTATACTCAAAATGTTTTTGAAAGAAACTCCTTTAATCGTTATTTCATTATTTTAAGTTATAAACTTGTAATTTACTTCCTTACAGGCAGGGGGCGGGATAAATTAAAAAATTTCAACGAAAATAAATTTTATTTCAGCGGTGAAAAATAAGTGCTTGATAATTAAATAAACTTCTAAAACTCAATGTATTATGTCTTGAAAATAAGTAGATATAAAAATTGTTGAATTTATTTAAAAATTTTAAATAAAACAAATGAATGTTATTGGTGTTGGCTAAAAATTAAAATGTACAATATATATGTATAACTTAAATCGTGGCATTGGCCTAAGGTATAAAAATAAATTATTATTCATTAGTTTACACATTACAGAACTACATATTAAACATAATTTATTGTTCTAATAGGCCCACTCGCCAGTGGTTAAATAAGATTCGTGCGAGAAAATTTATTTCCCATTATACTATAGGTAACAGTTAACAGTGGAGTATATAAGAATTATTACATTCTTGTTGTAAATCGAAAATCGTTCGTGTCTTTGGTTTATTCGAATTATTGTCATTGTATTATCACAATAATATTGGTCATTCAAAAACAATTTATAGTACCTAAGTTAAAAATTGCCGTTTTTTTTATTATTTAGAACGAAATTTAAATTCTTTAATTTTTAGATAAATTAAAAACATCTCCATCGTCTCGCTTTAATTTAATTATTTTTTAAGTTTTTTTTAATTACCTTCAGTTTAACATAAAAATCACATAATAAAATATGAACACTTTATAAATTGAAACACAAAATATGATACTATTATACAATAAGTCATCTCATTAAATCACATACAAATAAATAATAATATGACTCTGGCGCTTACAATCGAATTCAAAACGTGATGAATCTATCTTTAATTTATACACTAAATTGTAGAGACATTGTTTTATTTAAGTTATATTGATAACTCTGTCGCCCATGCTGTGTATAGTTGGATATTCTGACATTTCAACAGTAACTGATCGTTGAAACAAAGGTCAACCTATATTATTATATGGTTTCCATAGTCCATGGTCACAAGATTCGAAGCAGGTGTCACCTGGTCTGTTACTACACGACCGCGGACAATCAGTAAGTCAAAGTAAATGAGATGGAAGGAGTCATGAACGAGCGATTGAGAGGAAGAGCGGGCGTGGAGAGCACCTGCATTACCACAAACACGTGCCATACCCACCTGTAAATCGATTATATACGTTAACTGTTCATATTATTATGTTTATAAAACTGTTGGCATTGTTCGAAATCGACTAATAAATAATAATTCTATTATGTTGATGTAACCGAGGAAAAATATTTGCTATAATATGTGATAATATTGTGCAGTACACTTATTATACATATTATTCATTAACGGAAAAATAAAAATAAATTATAGGATAAATAGACCGCATTCGAATTCACATTTTTTCATCATTTTTGCAGTGTATTCAACCATTAAATAGTTCAAGTGGACATTTTTTAATCTTTTTAAAAGCCATGGCATATACACAATCGGCATTTATAAACAAATTAACAGTGTCGATATTTAATTGGAACATAATAGTGTACGTATCATAAAATAGTACCTGTACTGTAACGTAACCTAACGTTCTAACGTTTGTCCATGAAATTGACATATAGATGACCTTCAAAACCAGAAATATAAACATCAGTTAAAAAATTATGAAAAACAATAATATAAGACATTAGAGGATAAAAAAAATAACGTATATCAAATCTTTAAATCTTTAAATCTTTTCCTAACGTATTTATTTTTTATTTATATTATTTTAAAAATTAATTTTATTCGTGTTTGTAACAATATGTAAAACTGATTTATAAATGAATTATTTAATGGCCATTATTATACAAAACGCATTAATTATTAAATATTTTATGTTAGTAATAATAGTACACAACATTTATACATTATATAATATAATGAGTAGTATATACTAGCATATTTAAGGACTGTTCTAATTTTATAATACTATATTATTGTTTCACTTGCAGTTATAGAATAATTAGATACTCCAAATGTTTATTTATTTTTTGATTTTTTATTAAATATTTTTAGATAAATTTTTTGAATTCGTATTGAACATTAAAGTTGAAAACATAATATATAGAAACTTTGAAATATTATTCTACATACACAATTTAATATAATACATATTTTTTAAAAATTTGCATAATTGGCATACATCACATAATAATTATTTATTATCACAAAAATTTTAAATATGAAATGGAAGTTTAAAAAATTGATTTTTAGTCCCTTGAGAACCATTTACTCTATGTCACGTTATTTTAAGAAATATCTTTTTCGTCTATGATAATTTACTTTTAATATTTAATTTTAAGTTTATTAATTATAATTTCCATTGTTAAATGTATTAAAACACAACAAGTGTAGTGGAAAATATACAACAGAAAAAATAAAAATAAATTAACATAACCTGGCATTTTTCTTACTTTTAAAATACTTATACAAATGATAATTTATTAACAATCAACAAAAGTACATAGATAAGAAATATGTATATATACTAATAAACACTAAATAAAATAACTTATTTTTTATAATTATATATTTATAGTTATTTTATTTAGTATTTATAAGTGAATATTTCTTACCTATGTACTTTTGTTCATTGTTTATAATATTAAATATTTTATCATAGTAACAAGTATTAATAATTTTGACGCATTTTATAAGAATTTGAATCTAAAACACATATAAAAAAATATAATGACTATGATTTTTCAATATTCTTAGACGATATATAAAAACTAATGAAGAACCTTGTATTAACAAAAATTGTACAATATACAAATCGAAAAAAAAATGTTAATACGTCAAAAATTTAAAATTCTTTTGTACCTAAATAGTACAAAAGAATGCCAAAATATTTTTTAAAAATATTTGATGTTTATAGTATGTCAATATGATTATTTGGTGAAAAATTCAAGTCCCTACAGTTATTAATTTTTAAATACTAACAAAAAAATAAAATCAATTTCATAGAACACTGCAGGTTTTCTCTAGTTATTTTGAAAAGTGATGGCTTTTTTTTTTACTTTTTACCTCTCAAAGTACCAACTAGATTCAATTTTCTAATATAAATCACCTAAAAGTAGAAAATCTAAAATATTTAGTGATACAGTAACAACAGTAATAACAACAAATACACTCAGCTCAAGATATAGTATAAATAACAATCGCGACATATTTTTATTTAGATGAGTTTAGAACATGAAAAATAAAACGCTGTATTTTGAATGGTTAATTTAATGTTTGATCAATAGATTTTATTAATAATATACAATCACTTGTTTCGAATTCGAAACAAAATTCGGGGTTGTGCGAAATCATAAAATTCATAACTCTGCTTATTACATTTATCTGTGATCAGTACAATTTAATTTTTTGATTATACATAACCAGGTAGCTAATATCATCTAAAAATAATGATTCCCCTTTCACCAACAAAAAAACATAAATACGCTACTGAATACAATACACAACACAAATAATATTATGAACATTGTACAATGTACATATTTAACATAATATTATCATATTGTTACTAATCAATTTTATGAGTGGTGTAGTTTGAAAAAAATTTGCAATGTGTTTTTAAATATGCAGATATTTTGATTGAATTTCTCTACTCATCATTAATTAGTTATTATATTAATATGTTAATTTTTGAAATAATATAATTGAATTAAAAACATAAAAAACACTAATATATTACTCATAACTGTTATAAAATAAAATGCAAATATAGTACAATGCATAATATGCGTTTTATAGTTGATAGCTGATATAACTAATGCTTTATATAGATAACATTTATATTATTATATGTACAATAGGAAAAAATAAATTATTTAATTGTATTTTTTTTTTAATGTTATTAAATTAATACCAACATTTAAAAATAAAAAGATTAAAATTATATTTATATTTTGACTTTTAAAATGCATATTAATAATAACTATAAGGTAATTTATAAAAAAAAAAATCAATACAATTCGTAAAGACTTATGTTGCACTACTTTACATATAAAAACAATTACACCATGTAAATCAAATATAATTAATTCACCAACTTCAATAAGTACCTACCTATAAAATGTATTCAAATCTTTATAACTTATTTTTTTGTTTAGAAATTATTTGCACATTTTATTTTCCCAATCTATTTGACACCTTGCTTGTGCAGTAGTACATGGTATAAAAGAAATTATTATAAAAACGATTTTTTAAACGATTGAACCACATTATTTGTCAGAAAGAATCAATTTTTCCTAAAATATTATATGATTTTAACAAATTTCCCATTGCATTTTATTATATTATATGAATAAAATAGAGACTTGCTTAATATAGTATATTAAACATTATATATTTGACGCATACATAATGTTTTTTAACCAACGATAACTATTCACTATTTTTATGTAACTGTCATCAGGTTTAGGTCACACGAATATTAGGTACCTATGTCCTATACTTACCCACCTATTATAATATGTTATACACGCACCACACAAAGAGACAAGAGAAGAGTATATAATAGGTACATGCATATATTATATATTTAACTTATTTATTTACAGGGTGATTCATCAAATATTCTCACCCCATTTTTTCTATAATAAAGCAGTTCTTCAAAATGTATTCTTGGAATTTTTAAGTACCTATACTTAATGTACTTAATATTTTCAAATTCTTGATAATTTTTTCTTGTGGAAATACAAAAATTCTGTTTATCAAATTAAAGTTCCCCAATTCTACTATAAATTATTTAAAGGATACATTTTCCAAAAATCCAAATTCAAACGAGTAGTTTTTAACTTTGAGCTGTATTAAATATAATAGCTATACATGACAATGAATTTGGAAGTTGTAGGAACTATAGCGGTTTTAAAAATTAAGTAATTATTTTTAATCTAATTAACATTTAAAATTTGTTAGAATAATTGTCCAATTATAATAAATACCTTAAATGATATATATATTAATACTAATAACCTATATTTTATATTTTTTTTTAAAACTAAATTTTCAAAAAAATTACCGATCAAATTATTTATAGTAACAAATGAAAATTAAAAAAAAAGTTTATATCGTCACAGAGCACACTTTAAGTAGTAAAAATAATCTCAAAAATGAAAATAAATTATTTATTAAAGAGAAAAAATGGCGAATCATTCTGTATAATATGCATACACACACGCGCGCACGCACACATAAATACATACATATTTGTAGATACTCATATATACACATGGTACAACAGAAGAGCTGGCTTAAATAT
The DNA here is from genome assembly GCF_002803265.2 of Melanaphis sacchari. Taxonomy (NCBI): domain Eukaryota; kingdom Metazoa; phylum Arthropoda; class Insecta; order Hemiptera; family Aphididae; genus Melanaphis; species Melanaphis sacchari. Next base: position 165,430 of record NW_020271702.1, on the reverse strand, counting down.
ATGGGACCAATGTAAATTCGAAAATCATAATAATTTATATTTATGTATTATCAACATTAAAATGATTGAGCATTGACTATATAGATTAAATACTACAACTATTTAAATTGTTTTTGGATAAAAGCTTTATCAAGGATTACTCTAGTACCTTATCTAGTACCTACATATTATTATGAGTTGAATAAAATAAGGTTAGTTCTATTTGAAAAAAAAAAAAAATAAGCGAATATCGATACAGGACACCTGATCGTAACAACATAAGTATTTTAAACTATACGAACTAACCGCGGTGATTTAAATATTATGCTCAAATACTTCAAAACTCAGAATTTCAATAACTGCAGTGTTACATGATAAAAAAAAAACGTGATCGTGCTTGATAAATTACTCTCTATATACCTATTTACAAATAATGTTTACGTGCATCGATGCAATTCTATGATTAAACGTACGTTATACTGTTATAGTATAGGTATACCTTAATGTGCGTATAATACATACAATTACAAAACTACCACCCCCGCTATCGTACCTGCATACAATATGTATAATGTATATATGTGTATAGGTATGTTTATTATGGATATATATATATATATACTTTCAGATAATTGAATTGCACTTTTGCGCTAGAAACGGGGCGTAGTGCATTTCTGCGTAATGTACGTGCACGGAAAACGGTGACGGAGGAGAGACAAACTTGCAGGTACCTACGCGGCGCTATATCGTCAGGACAGTCGTCCTCCGGTGCTGCCGCCTTCGCTGTCGCTAATTGACACGCGGCGTGCGTTAATTTTGTACGTCCTGCGGGCGGCGGTGGCCCAGCAAAAACCACATAATATATCGATTTTTCCGACCACGGCGGCCGAGGTCCGAGTGCCCGCTGCAACGGCAGCATCAGCGACGAGCACATATTATATATATATATATATACGTCGTATTATTATATTTATATATTATGTTATATAGACAGACGGTGTTTTTATTTTCTTTCGGGTTTTTTTTTTTCTTCTTTACGGCGAACGACGGGGAGAGAGAAAGCGAGAGGGAGGGAGAGAGAGAGATGGAAAGAGAGAGAGAGAGAGAGAGAGAGGGAGAATACTTCTCATCTTTTCCCATCCACATTTGCACAACCGCCGACTGCCACCGAGGCAATAACAATCAAACAAAACGAACGTGTATAATATTATATATATATATGTACAACACATACCACCCGCACGCGATCTTCACCGCGGGTTTATTATACGGTTCCCGTGGGAGAACCACGCCGCTCTTCTGCATACCGCCGCCGCCGCCGCAGCAGCTATAGTGTGGTGAGCGGCGCTCAGACGACGGCGCCGGCAACTTTTAGCAAGGGTACAATTATATTGCCGCAAAACTCTCGCATAACCCATTCACGACGTTCGTCTCCAGCCGAGGCTCGAGAAAAAGTACATAAAACACGATAACGACACGCTTACAACCAGCTGGTACGTACCAGCTATAAGCGCCGCACCGTACGTGTTTTTATGTATATATATATATATCGTATAATATTATAATCGGGTACGACAGACGCGTTCATATAATATTATCGTGTGCAATTTACACCGGTGTCGTGTATATGACGTATATACAAACACAATATGTGATCTACCTGGGGTGACGGCATTAGACTCAAAACCATCTGTATCCGTTAAATAGCGAGAGATAGAGAAAGAAAACTCTACAGTTAAGAAAACGGTGTTTTTAGTAAAATATAGCATTCGCCCAAAGTCAAGTCGTACAGTTACGCACGAGATTATTGACCGTAATCTCTTTCAATTACAATAATGTTGGCTCTTGGCGACCTTCAGCGGGATATGGGGGTTACTATATAATATACACCGTTGTCCTCCCCCGGATCTTAGATTTGAATTAAATATGGTGGAAGGAAATAAGTCCATATTTTGGCAAATCTCACAGAAAGCACGAATACCTTCGACTCGGATATATTATCCGCATAAGTATGTTAGCTGTGCGCGTGCAAGTCTGTCCGCTATGTTGCGTCGACCGACCGACGAAGCGGACTCCGCAATCACACATTCGTCACATTATTATTAATTTTATTTACTCTTCATTCTTGTAACAATATTTGATTTGCTCGGCGTGTATGTACAGAGACTGGAAAAGGTGATTAAAGTCGGTTTTCATGCGGACCATGGCTGCTGTAATTATTTCCGGTACACACACCACCGCCGGACTAACAATGCTCGGCGTCCCATTGACGACGATGCAATCGTTCCGCTTCCGACGACGACGACGACACGGCTCGTCGGTGGGTGGTACACGTGGGGGGACAGTGTAAGGGTTGAGTGTGTAATGAGGACAGTGAGAGGGGGTAGTCGTCGCCACGAAGACTTGCTTTCGTTTATAATTTTAAATGTATTACGGTGAAATATTTTGAGGCAGTGTCACGCGACTTTCCATTCGGAATAATACAGCAGTTACACAACATATTATAAGTACCGACTTACCATAATAATTATGATAATGAACAATGATTATATTATATTAATCGGATTCCATAAATTTCCCGCGCGTAAAACAAACACGGGAAACACGAGCCATTGTAAACGTCGCACGTGCCAATGCGTAGTATACTAAGAAACAATACGTTAACAATATAATATAATGTAATGTCATAACAACAAAATCGGTATTCGGACATTTTATCTACTTTAATAAGTGAAAATCTAACGGTTTTCAACAATTTGAATTTTTTCGTTAAAATCCAAATGTAAGTAATACAAATTTTCAAATGTTTATACAAAATAACATCTTGGGTACAAGGGAAATAGATATTATTTAATATTTATAGCGTCGATAAGAAGAAACATATAGATCGGAAAACTTCTACTTAAAGCTATATATTGTTATTATAGTACAAATATGTATATTATATTTACCGGAAAGCAGACTGTGATTTGATCCCTCGGTAGAACTGACCGACTGCATGTCGTCGTCGTCGTCTTCGTCATCATCTTCATCATCGACGGTGCACTCTTCCTCTTCGTCCTCATCTCCTTCGTCTTCGTCGCTTTTCGTACTTCCAGATCCTGTGGACGAAGAATGATAAATTAAAAACTATGCATTGTATACATTCAGCAGTTAAAAAAAATATAAATATCGTAACATAATCCAACACGACAAAAATAAATTCACCTAAACAGTTTTACCAAAATAATACCAATCACAATTATTATTTGGTACATCTTAAATCTGAAGGAAAATGTATACACTACATACAGTGATTATTTTATCTTAGAATATTTCAGACTTCATTAATCTTTTTTGTTGTACATTCATGTTATTGTCGCAAAAAATTTATTTTATTCATTCAAAAAGTACCTAAAATTAAAATATTATGCATAATTTTTTATCTGTGAATTATGAGTAAAACCGTTTTAAAAGATAAAAAATTAAAATTATTAATATTTAAAATATAAATTCAAGAAATAAGAGTAATGAATATTTGGGTGCTTAGCACAGTTTATCCAAAACCCGCATCGACTTAAATAAATAAATAAAATATCATGTTGTAATTAAAATTATAGTATTACGTTAAACAATTATATCTTTTACAACTTTACTTTTAACCAGACTTGCAAGTTTGAGAGAAAGCTCAGTATTTACTACTTAAAAGTTTATTTTGAACACGATTATTGTAATTACTATCTATTTTTGACGGTTACATAATATGATTGTTTTGAAAATTATAAATCTGGATATACAAAATGATCACAATCAGCAAAATACATTTTGCTACTATAATTATTTAATTTAGTACGCTATATCAATTTTTTGTTCAAACAACAAAACCATGGCTGACGATCAAGTGTACCGAATGTCAATTAACGTAAATGTTTTATTAAAACTAACTGAATAATTTTTTTCCATGATGTTTTAAGAGGGGGAATATAATAATATAATATGATTATACACAGAGACCGGTAAAATTCGGATTAAATAAGATATTTACGTAATAAGTTTTTGTATTCAACGAAACAAACCTAAAGTTATATGTTATTAAAATCGCTCCATTAAACGCTCACTTAAACATTATTCATCGTTAATTTTTCCGTTATTTGTTTACTTTCTCTTATTAAAAAGTTATTACCTCTGAATTATAATCTTCTTAACAATTATAATTATTTTATATCTTAGTATAGGTAGTAACTTATTCATTTGATTAAAAAGAATGAAACGTCTATAATTTTATTCTCTTCCTATTCGATATTATTTGAGTATAAATTGAATAACTGGTTCAAACTTCAAGCATATATAATGTATTAAAATATTAAATGTATATCAATTACATATACCTACTTAAAAAAATTTGGTTTTCATAGACACCAATTTTATCGGTGGGGTTTAACTAAATAATACAAAAAATATCCATTAATCTCGTCAACAACTATTTACATAATATACTTATGTTCAATTATTAACTGAGATCTGTAATAATTATGGTAAGTTTAATGATACTATATTTAAAACACCCTATCGTTCATTTTGGAAATTATTCGTTTAATTAATATTTAGTATTTATAATTGCGTGTATTTTATATTAAAAATTTTTAATTTTTTTTCAATAGCATACATACAAATAAATTGTGGTTACCAATCATAGAATGTTAAAGTAAGCCCAAAATATACAAGAACGATTCATTGACATAAACGTTCATAAAATAAATTATAAATAACGATAACATAATATTGTAGAAAATATTATTTGAATAATTACCGACCACCAGTTGACCAACAAGAGTTTAGTATTAATTATGTTAATATAATATATTATGACGTACAGACTAGAACCGAAATCGAATCACAGTATTTTGCTTATACCTAACGTGTGTAATTAATCATCATCCGTTGACTGACCGACATCAATCGATAATATATTTTTTTATTTTATATTCGTAAGGTAAAAAAAAAAAAAAAAATGAAACAATAAATATTTCGCGCGAATAATCTATTTTTGTTAACTTAACTAAAAGCTATAGTATATAACTTTTATGAAACGCTCACACATTATTTTTATAGTGACAAAAAAATTCATCAGGGTCATAAACTATAATTTCGGTTTGGCAAAGTGTAAAGTCTTGGGAAAACAACACTGAATTCCTATACATATACACACAATATACAATACATCCACAATATAAATTATCGCTTGTTTCCCGCCGGACTTATCAATTAAACGATGGTCGCTCGTACCCGCAGGTTATTAGATCTGTCCCCCCCTCTCAACTCTCGCCGTTCATCCTTGCCGATTTACCGCCGTCCAGGTCATCGGTCTATCGGTCCCCCGACAATATCGACGGAGGCTGCTGCGTCGATATCCCGGAGAGGGTTTAATTTCCCCCTCCTATTCGAACCCTGCAGTAAAACAAGTATATATATATATATATTATATATATACAGAAAGTATACCTACGCGGTGCAGACTCTTGCCGCACTGTTTGTTCTCATACGTATTGTCCGCCAGTCTACAATATAATATATAAGCACTCCATTACTCACATTTTGCTTATACTTTAAAACTTGCGCAGCCACTCACATACATAATGTGAATTCATAATTAATCTTTGTTTAAAATATTAACATAAATTAGCGCTATGAATTGGTTATATCGGCCGATTTTCCAAACAGTAAACACGAAAACGATGTACTAATCATTTTTTTTAATTCGAGTTGAATAAAATCGAAAAATATGGCGATGATTATAATATAATAGATATATTATCTTCAATTCAATAATACATATTAATTAAAAAAAAAAAAATCATATTGATTGTGTGAAATAAACAAACTGCAATGCTAAACAATGAAGCGTTCTGTTTAAAGTATAGATTAACAACGTTATGCCGATATTTGCGCTATGTCGTTGCCATAAGAATAAAAAATAATAACACGACTTAGTGTGATATATGTAGGTATAGTATAATCATTAATATTATATAGGTATTTGCCGCGAATAACGGCATTTCCGATAATTTAATTTCATACACCCCGCTGCGGTTATACGATAGTGAACGGGTCTAAGTTGATCGGTCGGTCGCGCGTTCTTCGTCGAATCGCTCTTACCTAAGTAATATTCGTACCTCCTAACGATAATAATAATAATAATAATATGTGCACCGCAAACGGTGTTGTACGTATATACGGAAAATTGCAGTCGCAGACGTCCCGATGACCAATACAAGGAATCCACCGGTAATTGCATACCAAAACGCTGCACTGCAACTAGTGCGCACGGAGTGCAGATTTTATTATTTTTTTTCCACGATATTTTATACTTGTGGCGGGATGATGACGATGATAATGACGGTAATAATAATAATAATAGTGAACACTATCATTTGCGCCAGAATGTCACTATTATTAATTATCCGATTATTCGAATTGTGATGATATATATATATATTGTTTGATATTATTGCATTACGCGCTGCTGCTTTAGCTATAATATATATAGTAACGCGAAGTAATAAACCACCGACATCTGGCGTGTATGCACTTCGCAGGTGCACATACACTTTGTCGCGGCGAAGACGGACGAAAAACGAAAACGACGAAGAGCTGAGCAAAAAAAGCACCACGTTAACAATTCATTATTACCGTAGGTTGCGATAACATCAAAATGATAACAATCTATATACATATTAGTTCTAAAGCAAATATTCGCTTACCGCAGACGGCACCGACCGTTGTGGATTACGCCAGTTTTTTTTGTTGTTTGTGCATTCCAATCAAACAATATTGCGAAACGTTTTCTGTTTATTTTTGCACGCAAAACAGATGGCATTATGTTTATAAGTTTAGTGTTTTAATTATTTTATAAAGCTTTTATCGACCACGATCATTAACTACAGCTCAACAGTGATCCGCGCCTACGTGGAGTAATATTTGGATAATTTAGTCATAATTGTTTGTGTGGTCTGTAAAAATAACTTTTTGTTGATGCATGCCGATGTCTATATAAATCGTACACGTCCGTACTACTGTATACGACATACATAATATTTACTTTTTCCCCTTTTAAATTTAATTTATAATATTTGTTATTATATAACCAATTAAATCGTTTAGATTCGTTTGAATTTTTAATCTTACCATATAAAACTTAAATGTTCTATTGTAAAAATAATTTGACTCTAGGCAATACGTTGTTATGTTACATCATGGTCGTGAGTTAATGACAATTAATTATATTGTACTTAAACAATATAATGTATTTGGGTAAAATAACTATTCTTTTCTGCAAGGTACTGTTTTCAAAATATATACATATCAATAGAATTGTACATAAAATTATACACAAACAATATGCAAGTTTAAAATATACATAACTTATGTTCTACACAATATGGACGTAGTAAATTAACAAAATACGTCCTATTAAAACATACTTTTGTTTGTTAAACGAAGTGTACAGTCAGCACTGATAAACCATGTTCTTAAAGTAAAACTGTAAGTCGATAAAATTTTAATAAGATTTTTTCCCAATACTTAAATTTTTATTGTTCAAAACAAAATTTAGTTAACTTAAAATTTAAAATTGGTTAGAACTTTACAAAAAACAGATTAATTTTTTTAAAAACTATTAGGAAATTTAAACGGTGACCAATATATTTTTATAAAATCAATAGCGAAATGCCTGGTTTGGGAATTTGTGTTTCCACCTTAAGCAAAGCTTACTTAATTACTTACTAGCTAAAAAACGCAACTAATGTTTACTACAAACACTGGATACCTCACTAATAGCTATTCTCTTTATGGCTTGCATCAACTGCAACATTTTACAAAATATGAATCATGAAAAATGCATGTTGTACTGCTACAGGTATTGATTAAAGTATTAAAATTATTCTTTACTTATATAATCAAAGTGTAATAGATAGATTTAATTTGTTTGATATTTAGAAAATTTCCCGATTAGAGTAAATTATTTTTGATCAAACTTAAATGTAAAAATTGTATCTAGGCTATCACATAGACTATCACATTATTGATATTATAATTTAAAAGTGAGTTATAAGCATTTTAAGTTTTAATATTTTCCATGGCTATAACTCAGTTTAAAATCAAAAAATCAATAAAAGCCTATGAGATGGCCTAGATAAAACTCCTACCTTTAAGTTTGATAATAAGTAAATTTACTCTAAAATTAAAGCTAACAACATATGATGAATTCTGCTGAACAAAATTTGCTATGTTGTATGTATGTAAAACGGAGATAACGCGCGCGGGTGTGGCGTCCTCTTGAGAAAAAATACCATTATTAGTTTACATAACTCAAAGACCAAAGTCTACCAACAATAAATTTCAGCTGTTATATCGTCATTCAAATGTAGTCATACAATGAATAATTATTTACGTACATCTCGCAAATATGTTTAGAATGCAAAATCTTGGCTTACGCAAGCAACCTTAACGTCTCTGTCATTAAAAAAAAAAAAAAATGTACTCATCTCCACCAGATGATATTCAGTTATTTTATTAGTTTTTTTTTAATGTGTTTTAATAATCTGTACAAAGTATTGTCATATATATTAATTTATAATATACACATTCATACTGTATTTTTATAAATTTCGTGAAAAAAAATTATTTAAGTACGTTATATTCATAGAAATTAAATCTCTCCACGTTACTTTCGTACCGCAACAACTCTACATAGTTTATAATTTTAAATTATATGTATTCCGACCACTTTAATTCGTTAATACATGCAGCCGACTGTAATTCTAATAATGAAAAAAAAAAAAAAAAAAAAATGATGATTCGCCGTGATCAACGAACTCGTTAGTATTATAGACATATTTTAATAACAACACGAATAACGTAGCATAATATTAGTTACATTATATATCATTGTATTGTGTATGAATGTGCACAAAGCGTGAATATCTCAATATTTTTAGTTGCATCGACATCGAAATTAGGAAACGCAACTTTCCTTTTATTCCCCGACTAAAATCCGTCAATATTATAATATGACGGTTTTTCGTTTTTTTTTATTATTTTTATTTATTTTTTTTTTTATTAAAATCATTTTTTCCAAACTCGAGTCGCGGGTGTTCATACAAGCGAACTCCGAATACCTATACACAGGGCGTTACACATCTGTAAACTTGCACACGAAGGCTGGGTGATAAAATATACAATGATCGATGAGAAAAACACATATCAATCAAACCATGCCAGATCGGACACTTCGGGCTACGACGGCGGTGCTTATAAAGGTGTGGGTATACGACATACAAACTGTCGGCGACCATGACGTATATGTAGGTAGGTCCTTATCACGAAGCCCGCCTGGTACCGACCGACGTACTTGTGTATAAACATACGCGATTCGCTGCAATAAACCGTACAAATATATATGAGTGGAATATTATATTATCAGAAATATCGGCGCGTGCATAATCCACTAATTCCGATGTAGGATTTGCGCCAACCGTAATTTATATCAAATAAATCTTATAATACGTACCTACATTTACTCTGCACAAGTATTTCGTTTCTATAGTCGTACGCGCGTACATCCGTGTAAACTACAGACGGGAAAATCGCAAAATCAATTCCCGATCGTATTTCCCACGACTAAGTATATAATGTATTTAATACGAGAACATAATATAGTCTTGCGCTACAGCGAATATAATACACTCGTCTCGTAATATACAGTGAACAGAATGTGTCACCGTTAACAAATTAGTTTTTATTAAATACGATTCCCAAAAAATAAAAACTATACTCGGGAGACGCATTCCTGTATTATAAACCATTTAGTAATGTGAGGGAAGTCTAAAATAACACTTTTTATAGAGAAAAAATAACAAAATCTGTAGGTATGATCTATGTTCAAGGTTTGATCATAAGACAATAATTATGAAATAAATATATTATATAATTTTCAATGAACACGTTAAATTCCAACAAAGTCGAAAATATTATTATTTTCTAATTAATAAAATATAGTAATAAGACAAAATATAGGTATCATACAATAATTATGTTTAAGACAACCGCACTATTTATTCAGGGGCGTATATACTTTTAAGGAGCACATTTCACCAGCATCATACCCTGTGACCAAAGTCTACACGAGCCTATATATATATATATATCATACTGTCATATTATATTATATAGTGCATTTAGTTCGTTGCCGTACGTAAACGGCTCGATACGTAATTGGTTTCGAATCTCTATCCGTCCCAACAATCGTTGACCACCATAACTATCTTGGCTAAAGTACGGTCACAATATAGATATATATATATATATATTTTTTTTAACGTTTATCAGACTTCGCCGCCGTGCGACACACATTTGACCCGAATCCGCGGGTAACCGCCAACCGTCTTTAAAATAGGTATCTTTAAAAACTCTTTCGAATCGTTTTGCGCGCCGCCGCCGCCGCCGCCTCATCGGCACCGCTCTAGCCGAAAAAACAACACAGCTATTCGTGTCGTCAGTTTTTCGCTAACACGACGAAAGCCAAAACCGTACCGTCGCCGACGATTTTACGACCGCGTTTCCACGCACGTATATGTATATAAATTACATTGTTCGCATAAATATACGCGTGCGCGCGCGCTCGCACAAACACACACACACACACAAAAGCTCGTACAAGACGCGTATATAACAACTCGTAGAACACCGCGCTGTGGGAAAGAAGTGCTCCCGGGAGTAGTTTTAAAATGCAAACTTGCCGGTACGTCCCAAGAGACGTTCGACGCCTTCGGGCGTTCAGCCGGTAAACAAAAGCCATGTGCACGCGAGATAACAACAATGAGCGTGTGTCTATATATATATATATAACGCTCATATAGTAGTGCGTACATATATATATATATACATATATGTATATAAATATACCTATGTGTATATAGGTATATACATGTGTGTGTGTGTGTGTGTGTGAGTGCGTATATATTTATATGCTGTACACGAGCGGGAGAAAGACTATAACGAAGACGGCGAGGAGGGTACGGAGAGGTAAGCAGGTACCTCTGGGAGGCGACAGTATGATGTGCGCTCTCCTCCGCCACTGTCCGCCCCGGGGTAACACACGCGTATCCCCCGTAGACTAATATGTCAGCGAGCTACCGTTTTCCGAAGGTTACCTCCATACGCGAACGGCACCCCGGAGGCCGTTCGACGACCCCCCCTTTCCTACACACACACACGCGCGCGCGCACGCCACGCACATCCAACGCTGCCACACCGCAATCCGACTTTACCGCCCGACGCACTGCGGTCTCGTGCATGCGTTCGAAATATATGCATACTCACTATATGTTATACGCGTACCTACCGATAAACGTGAGCGTCAATGTCATATTATTATTATTGCTACCTATTCGTTTCCCGCACGTATAAGACCAGGCGGAATATCTTTTGCGGGTTGGCGGGAAGACCGGACGCGCGCGGTGTCCACGTCTGCGGCGAACCGGAAGAACACCAACCGGTTTCTCGCCCCGGACGTACCCCCGACCGATCGCACGGCGTTGAGTCGCAAAAAGTCGGTCGCACACGGGTCGCCGCGCCAAGCGGAAACGCGGAAACGTCTGGTGCTCGGGCAGGTATCTATACTCGTCTAACGATGCACCGGCGCAAGAGACGTCTCGGTCGCGACGCACGTGCATGGCGTGCGCGTCTGACCCTTACCGGCAAAGGCGCCGGCGGATGCACAGGATGAAATCCGGTGTGCACGCGGCGCAGTGTGCGTGCAGGACTCATCAATTCTCCTAGCGGTTTCAAGAGCGGCGGGCCGGGGGGGGCCAAACTCCGGTAGCCGTTCAGTTGCGTATTGCTGCCTCGACACTAAACCTCTCGCCCTCTCATCCTACACGTACATACACACACACACACATGCATCGTACGTACGTACAAATACGCGTTCCTCGTACACACGCACGTGCGCGAGCACCTACGCAAACCCGCCTTGTCACCA
>NW_020271702.1:18850-153286 GCF_002803265.2 Melanaphis sacchari | reverse complement strand
TGACTCGCCTCTCCACCGTCAGCACCGCCGTCTACGTCACTCGAGAGGATATCTGCCGCCAGCGGAAGCTCGGTGCTTTTATTTTTTTTTCAGACGCCGACACCGCCCAACCGAAGGGTTTATCATAACAACGTCGAGTGCATGCGAAACGAGTTGATTCCCCGACATCAACTAATTGAAAACCGCGTGTACCATATGTATACATATTTATTATACCTGTGCTATGGTACACGTATATGATATATTATGATATACGTATATTTCGAGTGTGTGCGTGTACGGTCTGAGGAGATTTTCGTTTACGTCTATTGTGAGTTAAAAAAAAAAAAATCGTACACTCTTATAATGCCGTCCGAGGTATAAAGTATACGTATTATACCTACACAAAAGAAGTAAATACTTTTACAATATTTTGTGTACGAGTAACAGTCAATTATAAATATAATTACCATACTTTTACAACCGAAACACAATAACAATACCTAGCTGATAACGTTGTATATTGTGCATATATTTTCTAATGAACGTAACGTTATACTTCAATGTTCTCGTCGTGAACGTCTGGCGAAATTCAAAGCGCTGATTTATTATTGCATTTATTCGCGAAGAAAATATAGTGAATGATATCGAACTATTAATAAATTGTGACGACTCCATATATAGCAAAATGTTATCACCGCAACACCATATAATATGGATTATATAAGTTTTATAAATTCTTCGTGCATGTGCATAAGCTTATAGTCAATATAATTCAAGTATAAATTTCACAGATGAAAAACTTTAAAAATCGTCTTAAATTTTTATTCGATTAAATATTCCTACTCTTCCTTTCCATGTGTTATTTTTAAGGGTAAATCGTTAATTGTCGTATCTATTTCGATATTAAGCTATACTTACATAATAAGTACCCATATAAGTTATGTTTAAAATTAAATTTATATGTCCGTGGTTTTATTTTAAATAGGTATAAACGTATTGTTATTCTTTCAATCGTTTTTAATTTTATATCAAATTCATATTACCACGCTACCATAATACTTGATAATATCATTCTTCGGTAGTTTTCATATTTACTCTTCTTCCAGAACCAGCATGAAACTTGCCTCTTACTTTGACTACTATATAACACGCTATTAAATATTTCCATCTATATTTGCTTCGAAACTTTCATATGGGATCATTTATCTCGTACCAACATGCATTTATATGTGACCTATATTAACGTTCGTTCTTTATATTTTATAGTATTGATCTTATATAGTTTTTATATAGTCTTTTAGCAGCTATTCCAACTATTTAATTAATCATATCTCTTTATCGTAATTTGTGTCATTACTAGAAACCCGGACAAAAGAAGTGTGAACCTGGTAAAGTGCTAGAATAATTATTTTAAACACTATTTTATTATAACACGTGTTATATAATCAAGATACTTCATTAATTTTAATAGCATTACTTATATAATGTATAAAAAAAACTATTTATTAAAAAGTATACTGAAATTTTTCCGTTTAAAATAAAAACAACTTCCGAAGTACCAACTATATTTCATCAATTACTTAAAATTGCTTTGAGTTGTTTATTAATTACATTATTATTATATATATATATATATTTATATTTTATATTATTTCATCTTACTTATAAATTAGAAACATTTACTTACGAGTGTATATTATTATTATACTTTGATATATTACAAACCACTCTCATAAATACCCAGATAACTAACTCGTTAAAGTAGCGTACCTAATTTGCCTAACCAAAACGCCGCGTTACTGTAATTGTATTATTATAAACGTCAACATGATATTTTATAAACAATTAGAATTTATCTTATTAGTTATTACTGTTAAGCAATATAATATAGTAGTAAATAAACGAAACACAATCAACTGTATTAGAATTAATTCAAAACTATTTTTTTAATGATTGAAGTTTTAGAAACATGAACAAATATCGAGCCTATGAAACTTTTATGATAAAATATCAAAACTTTGTAGGGTTTTGAATGATGCAATAAACAATACACTTATATGAATTTAAATGATATCAAATACTATTTATTTTGAAAGAACATTATCAAATTCGACAATAAAACAATTCTTTTTAATCGTTACCTAATTTTATCTAACAGCCGCAATTTAAAATGACATGAGAAATCTTTATTAATGTAAATGTAGTTGTTTTATTGTTCCAAACTCAAATTTATCTTTATGACACTGTTGCATTACGCAAAAATTATTTAAATGATTCTATGTTTATAATTAAGAACCGAAATTTGAAGAAAAATATTATATTTAAATGTCACAAGCTATAACTACACAAACAATTACGATGTATAATCTGACAGTTAATTTCCCAAAAACACAGATACATAATGAAAATGAAATTTTAAAGAGATCATTGAAGTATATTACGTGAAAATTTTACTGACATTTGATTAATTTGGCAACAGATGTCGAATTGCTACGTAGTAGTCAAAAAATAGTTATAACATTTTATTTTTGATTCGTGAAAATGTGTAAAATTATTTTATGAGGAAATATAATTAAACAAAAATAACAACTAAAATCGTTTATCATAAAACAGCTGATGCGACAACAATGAGTCCTGCTAGCTTCAATCCGTTCAGGCATAAAAAACTACTGTTGCGGAATAAGCGGGGTTGCCTCACTCAACTCCTCCTCTCTATGCTATAAATTATGTGTAGATAATCTTTTCTTGTAAAGCTAAAAAAAAGAGAGGTTTAAGGTCACCATTTACCATAATGCTTATAATTATTAAATATGTAAAAACTGCTTCTACTTTACACATTTAAAATTACTTTTACTTAAATATATTTTTTTAAATACGTATCAATATACCACATCATTCAGTCTATACAATAAACAGGTTTATAAACTATTTTGTAATGTTTGACAGAGTCTTAAACCATTGTATTTTAATGTATGAATACAATTGAAAATACATTCTTTGTTTTACTATTTACACCGAAATACTTAAAACACCAAATACGCATGTGTAATACTTTTATTTTTTTCAGCACTTCGAATTCATTTTTAATACACTGTGTAGACACCACTGTGGAACTGTTTATTGTCTAATATATAATATTTGTAATTACCTATAGGCTATAAATTTTTGAAAATATTTATAAATGTTATGATATGGAAAAGAAAAGATTTTATATTTTATTAGCTTAATAACCATTGTAATTTACAACGAAAAACATGTCAATGTCTTTAAATATTATTTTGATTTTTTAATTTTTGTATTGAACAACTAACTAAACCAGGGATCTGGAGTCAAACAAAACAAAAACTACTTAATATCCAAATATAAAAAAAAAAAACGTTTATAACAACCACACAAATATATATTTAAAACTGTAATAGATTTCATGATGAAAGGGGTGAAGAAGGCATAAAACTTGTTTTTCGAGTCTGTGGGATGCAATTAATCAGGCGCCGAAAGCGGGGCACGATGCCCCCGGGGGATACCACAAGGCGCATACCTAATATTGACTTGCTCGCCGCCAAGTCGTTTTACACTGCTGCTATTGCTACTGCGTGTGCCGTAAGGGTACCCGGGAAAAAGAGAAAACGCGCACAAGAAAAACTCTGATTAGTCGGCAAACCCCTCGAGAACCATAACCCCCTAGCATAAAAGGTAAGTTTCTCTACCCCGCGATGCCGTCCCGATGGTTTTTTTCCCTCTTTTTCTTCTTATCTCTTCGCTCTGTAATTGAAATGGCATCTTTCTCTGTCTTCTCCCTCTCTCTATCACTCTTACTTTCTCTCACTACTGACACTCAGTTTATCTCTCTTTCGTTCTCTCTCTGCCACTCTATCTCTGCCAATCTTTTTATATATATTATATATACATCATTCAGAGATAATATTACACCAAGTCTGGGTTTATTTACACATATTTTCCCTTTCGTAATAAACGATAGAAAAAATATTATGAAAATCGTTTAAATGGAATTTTAATGTATATATTTTTTACTATACCCCAAGTCAACCTTTATACCTGTAAAACTAATCATAAAAATAAAGAAAGAGAGAGAGAGAGAGATTTTACGGAATACGTAAAAAATAAATTAGAAATAGAGAACTATCCAGCGGAAAAGTGTGAGCTGTACAGTAAATAGTTGAAAGAGTGGCGAATGGACAGGCTGCAAAATATAATAAGAGAGGAGAGGTACCAGAGGAAGAGATATTCTGGGAGTTCGTGCGTGATGAGTAAGGGGGTTCGACATTGATAGCGGGCAACGTGAGTAGAGGACGGGTAGAACAAACCGTTCCCATTGGCATAATGAAACACGTATATGAACCGTGGAAATGCCGCGTAAAAAGCGGCCAATTTAGTTGAAATGCAACCTCGCGTCGTCGTGCCGAGCTCACGGCGGATGTGGCCTGCAGTGGTGGAAATTGCAAAAGGGGTTTTCCTGCACCTCGTTTCTTCGTTACGGCCGGCCCCAAGGGACACCAAAAATCCCCTTAGCACCTGCGGGAGTGACTCGAAAATCCTGGGATTTTATTCACATATATGTTTTGTTGGGACAAAAACCTATACACACACGCGCACACACATATACGCATACACACACGTCACACATGCACCGCGCGCGCACACATACGAATGTATATACATTATATATAGTATACATGTAGATATACCTATGACCTACCAACGAAAATAGAAGAGAAAATGACATTCGCGCGTGTTTATTTGTGTGCATACGTTTTTATATTATACGCGAAAAAAGCTAAAAAGAGTGTGAAAAATCGATATTTCTTATGATTTCTGTTAAGTTTCTAGATTTACTTTTATTTTTGTTCTTACTCACCTGTAGGAGATAACGGTGGCATGAGGTCTTCGTCGTCGAGAACATCTTCCGCGTCAAGATTTCCATCTAAAAAAAAACATAAATTTAAATGTAAAATATATGTTATGTTACGTCTGCTGTTAATATAAAAATATTATTTCTATTTCAAAGTCTTACACTCTACGGACTTGTCGATTATTTAACGCTATAAAATATGACAATATATTAAAACAAGAGTAAAAGTAGCAAGAGAAAAACGTCAAAAATATTTGTATCTAATACACGAAAAAATTACGTATCCTCCTAACATATATAATTTATATACACGAATACGTATATAATTATATAATTAATATTAATAATTAAAACTATACATTGTATTAAATTCACGCTTACTCTATTCCCAAAAAAACTATTGAAATCTAAATAATTTTTAGTTTTATTTTTGATTTCATTGCAATGTATAATAATATACGCAAAAAATTGTGATTGTGAGTAATTCGTTAAACAGTTATTACTCATTAATCAACACCAAATGCCTACTTTCACGATGATTAAGTATAAATATTTTAATTAAAATAAATACTTATATTTTTTTTAGAAAACTGAAAAATAAATTTATAAAAACTATTTTCATTAAATATTTATTTAAGATTAATTATATATATTTTTTTAATGACAATTTTGAATATGATTGAAGTCACTAACATAACTGATGAAACTGATAAGCTATCAACTTGATCAACTGTCAGCCGACCAATAGGTACTTTCCTACCTTTTATTATTATAATTATAATATTATGTAATATTCTATAATCGATATTATCTATATACGAGTATATAGAGATCGTAAATCTTTTTTTTTTATTATTATTATTCTAATTTTTAAATACCTATATTGGTTATTGAGTTGAATAACAGTATAATTTTCATTATACCTACATAATATTATATAAGTCTTAAACAATTTAATATTGATGTTAAAAAAATAAAACTCATACATTCGTTATATGAGTAAATACATTTATAAACGGGAGTTAAAATTTCAAGCACAATATCTATTACAATTTTAATTATGAAAATTAAATATTATAAATCTAATTAGCAGCTAAAACTAAAATATTCTTAAAGTTATCTTATTTAAACCTTGTCCCCAAAATCAAAAAAAAAAAGACTGTGCATAGTAGACACATACTCGTACATATTTCGATTCAATAAAATGTCAACATAACATTTTCTTACCATGTCTTCAAAATACTATAATTTAAAGTATAAGTGATTTTATGACCGCTTAAAGGTCATCAAAATATACATTATTTACGGTATTTCTCGTTCAAATTTATACGAAAAATAATGTTTCATTAAACAATCGCTATAACACGAATGAAGTATTAAATTGTAATTAATTTACAGCCGATCATATCACAATAATAATTATATATATATTATATACAGTTATTCCTCGTTTAACGACGATGTTAGGTTCCCATAAACTACGACGTTAACTGAAAAAAACGTTAATTGAAACCCTTTTTACATACTATAATATGTTTCTGCCAATAAATAACAATGTATTATTTTACGATAATTATATGACAAAAAATCCATATGTACTCTCTTATGTACACGAAAACTGTATTGTGGTCAGCAAGTGTCATCGAATAACTGATTATCGATGAAATGAAAAACAGATACAAAATAAATGTGTACATACTACACATTATTATATTATTTACCTATAATAAATAAATATAGTACCTACATATAATAGGTGTGTCATTGAAGTCAATAACTGTGTTATTTGAAAAAGTTTGACAAAATTAAATTATAAGCATACATAAATATAACAACAATCTGATGTACCTACTACATACCTACCTATATGTGTATAAAAAATAACATTATACTGAAACTGTTTCGGAGTTAAACGAAACACAAGTTCTTAAACTTCTACCACGTAATAGCGAAACAACGTTAAATAAGGCGACGTTAAACGAGGATTTACTGTATTTATACTGTTGTTATTGTTTCCTATTCTAGTAACGTCATTATTAGGTACACTATAAATGCACTGACCTCGTTTAGTGTATTAATTAGGTCACTTCTGCAGTAGTGAATGAGTGACGGCAATATTGACGATACTCACAAAAAGACGAGTTTTATTAAAACACGCATATTATATATTTGACTGCATTGTTTATAGTTTAAACGTGTTATCTACCTAGTTGCATAGTTGCGATAAATGTCAAAATATGAAAAATATGATAGTAATATAATAATAATATAATCTAACGTGTTGAAGATTGGGTTTTATCAAACAATAATTAAACAGCGAAGTGAATCAAAATCTGTATATAATCATCGACTAAATCGTTAATAGGGTATTTATCTGTGCGATTTAATTATTTTCCACTATCTCAGTAATTGATTGACCATAAAACGTTTTCGAATTTAAAATATAATAATTATTTACCATTAATGTCTTATAACACAGGCGCAAATCCCAGACATTACATACCGCTTGGTTATAACTGATAACCATATTAAGTGAAGACGAACATTTCAAATCAATCAATATTATAAGTAGTATGGCGACAATACATTATTTTGTCGGAGGTGAATTTTATATTACCTAACAATAATAATACGACGGCTTGTGTACCGCGATGGGTAAAATGGTATTATTTTAATCCAAAGGGGAATAACTGCGATGGGATTTCGATCGCGACTATTCCACGTGTGTATAAAGTGCAATGCGATGTATCCCATCAAAACGATAATTTACTTGTCGAATATTTTATCCTAATGGCTGCAGGTGCCGTAATAATAATATAATACAACACATAATGCTAGCGCCGGCAGCGGATTCGTTATGTGGTAAAAACTTGTGCTCCGTATTATACGCATAGTGCGCCAACTATCTACAGTATAATGCTAATATATCCTACAGCACACTGTCCTGGATGTATACGAGTGCATTAATCCAATGGATAATTCGAGTTCCACGTAACCCATCATCGTCACAATTGAATATTTTTCGGTCTGTCGTGAGATTTATGTCAGCGCGAAATGCATTTCGCGTCGTCGTACTATAATGGACAAATGCGTTTCAAAAGTAATTATTCCAAACGCCATTATATATATTATATACTATATACGGGACAGTTGGCACATTTCACGTGTGATATTGTCTGTATAACCATCACTATAATATTATATGTACTGAAACGTCTATAAATCGATCTACAACAGTCCGATGACAGTAAATTCAAGAGCTAGAGAAACACACGTCCAATCTATATATACGTGCATTGTGATATAAACGTGCTATATATATGTACGTGTTTATATATATATATATATTAAACTCGATTATAGTGGACACAATAATATAAACTTTCGCGAGCGTAGAGGTGCCCTCGCGGAGCAGACGTTTTGTCGTTTGAATTGGTTAGACGTTTTATACAAAATGCAATATAAATAAAAAAATAAAAAAACTACTTAAGCCGTACCTCCGCCGACGGGCGATGTCTGCGGCTGACAGCACTAATACATTTAATATACATATTACAAGGATACCCAAGTAAATGTAATATAATTTCAGATGCAAACCATTCAACCTAGCACACAAAAAGCGCAATTATAACTGCTCATAATCACTTTATCTACGCGCGACGTCATAGATTATAGAAAACTATTGTTCAGACGAAGTAATAATAAACCAACGAGCGTTATCGAACACGTAGGTGTTTTTCGATACGCGTAAACTGAAAAATTACAGCCAATTCAATATTGTTCGAGAGAACGGATAGCGATGAAAAATGATTATCGGATGCGACGTAATTTAATAAAAAGTTATGTGATTGTCTATGATATTATACGTATTATCGTATAGTTACGGCACGAGATCAAACGGTTTTCGAAACGCGCATAACCCCCGCATAAATTCGAAATCGCGATACGAACGAAACGCATTTAAGCCGAATTACAGATATTTTATTATATTCTTAGAAAGTCTCCGCCGCCCTTGACAACCGATCCGATCCAGCGGTCGGCGATACGTGAGCAAAGCGTAAGTACGCGACCGGCCAGCGCGCACCGACCCTTATACCTATTTCCTCGGTACCGCCCTCGCTACCACACCTAACCGTCCCCTGCGGCAGCGTTCCGTGCACTTTGTAAACTTATACATTACCGTAATTACCATTCACGCAGCAACCGTAATTGAAAATATTATTTCGTAAACTGTAAACTCGCGCGAGCCGTAATTAAACACCGTGTCCGGCCGTCCTCTTCGGTTCTTCGAAAAAGAAAACTCCGTGTCGAACCTGCCGATCAGCCCGCCGCCGCTAACTTTTCTACGAATAATAAAATATATACGCGAAAAGGTGTTTTGCGTATACCTACGAATCAATCGACAGCAGCCGACAAACGCGTTGTCCGGGTAGAACGCGCGTGTTTTTTCTATTGATTTTTTTTGTTTTATTCTATTATTAAACACACTACGTCCGTTGACCGTGAATAATAGGTATAAATGTATAATCGTTTTCTTCGAGTTAACCGGAATACCGGATCGCGTATCCTAACATTATTGGCAACTAAAAATACAAATATCGTTATCCACGGTCTCCGTTAAGCGGCTGCTAGCGCTGTTTCCTAATCTTCGTGTGGGTAATGATCTAAAATTTTAAATCCTGATTAATATATCATCTCAGACGGTATGTCGGCCGCGTAATGCCGTGCGTACAGTCGTCCTGATTTTTCCTGATAGCAGCGGCCAAACCAAACTTGACAAGTTTATAAACGCCAGAAAGCAAAAACAATTACGTGTGAAAGCGTGGTTTTTTTCCCCCGGATCGGAGTGAATGACGACGAAAGGCGTTGCCGGACGTGAGGCCATATCGCCTGAGTCTGACGTGTATCATTACGCTAGGGACACAAATTGGCCGAGCGAAAGAAGCGCGGTACCCGTAAAGCGCGGAGACGACGATTACTGCCGCGAGAGGAGAAGTAAACGAAATTGGAGTGTAATCGACTCGAATTGAAGTCAAAGATCATCACACTGCGGTGAAAATGACCGTAATCGGCGCAAGTTCGACGAACGTTTGTCCTACGCGACGATGTCACGATCGCAACAAAAAACTTATTCGCGGTTCCTGACGCGCTTCCCGAACGGTTTTGGACGTTCGTCGGGACCTAACGATTCCGATCAGCGTAGCAAAAAACTATGTCGAAAATGGGCCGACAGACTCGCATTTTAAGTGCTCCGAGGCACTCCTCGGAATAGAATGTCGCCCCGCTCAGCATTTTAAATAAGAAGCCGAAATGCGTAATGCGTGACAAACGCTCGACCTACCGCTAATTTACAATAATATAAGAATTCAGAATTACTATACCATATACCGTACGTGACGTTGCGACGAGTAATGAACCGACGTACACCTATAGGCATTCCTGGTCTCTATTGAACATAAAAAATGCATTATTCTAAAGCGGTATTCTCGTCCCTCCGGTAAATTACATACGACGGCGATGACTGCGAGGGCTGTATGACATAAGCGTCGAAGGTACAAAAATAACATATTATTTGCGCCAAAATGTGTAGGACATAAGTGCCAATCTAATATTATATACCTGTTATACCCAACGTACGTATGACGTAAGCGCAGAGCCTGATTTACTAAATATATGGCCCAGGACAAAATAAAAAATAAATTTTTATTTCAACAAAATGATATATTAAATTACATTAAATACATAGTTAGTGATATTCACCGATGGGCCCCTTGACCACGTGGGCCCAGGACAAATGTCTATTTTGTCCGTGCGTAAATATGGCCCTGCGTAAGCGCCATAAAGGTATCGTTTGAAATTTCGATTTTATAAAAAATTGTCAATAATATACACTTATATATACAATATGTACATACAAATAAATATGATTTAAATTAATTGGTTGATTTTTTAATCCACTTTATTTTTTACATATTCCATACGACTTATTTCACTATCCTGGTATTTCTTCCATTGTGCAATTATTTCTCTTGGTAGGTACACCTCAATGACACTTTACCGCTGGCCATTTCTCGTAAAAATCTATATTTTTGGTCTTTAAATAAAACGCGCGCAACACCTATTTATTAGTAATAGTTTTTGTAAAATTAATTTTAACGAATGACGCTTACACGAATGCTTACGAAATAGGCAGCAACAATTAGTTGTAAAATACAAAACCGCTCGCACACACCGTCTATGTGACAATCTATCGTAGTAATCAGATGATAAATTTGTCGATTAAAATTAAACGTTTGGAGTTTTTGACCGGTATACTATTAGTTCTATACTTAAATAGCCTACCTAAGCTACCTAGGATTTTGGCACATCATCTGTACGATACGATTGACTGCGAGCGACTATAGCGAGTTTTCACCAGACACCGTTCACGGTTAACAGGGTGTGTATCCGTAATTTTCCGGATGCGTCCTGTACCTACACTCGATATACGAGTTCGTTTCTGCTGTCGGTGTGCGCTGTTCACACGTGCAGTCGCGTTTATCGTACTGTGGCTGTGACTAAAATGAATAATACGCGCGCGAAACATAACGAATGATATATCGTGTAATAGTGCGTCAGTAGCCGCCGTGTATAGGGGTGATGATGATCGCGTGTCACTGTACAATTATTTAGCTCGCGGGACCCACCGGCGGCGGCGGCGGCGGCTTCTCGTCTATTTCTACGCGGACAAATCGTATTTTATTATCTGCGAGCGGCGGAAAAGCGTACGATTATTTTCTCCGGGCCGGGGGGGGGGGGGGGATCGTCGTCGACTGGAGGGTTGACGAGGGGAGGGCACAGACGCGTAGTCGAGGCTCCGCACGTAGAACTGTGTGCGTATCGCACTCGTCCGATCGGCCGCGCCCGAGCGAATACCCAACGCCAATAATTAATCCGACGACGGGAGTTCGTGCAAACAGCCACTGGGCCTATAATATTACCTTCGTCTAATAGCGTACACAATAATATAATGTGTAACACGACAAACTACGTGTTGTGTATAATATTTATGCGGCGTGTAGGCCGAGCTCGATGACAGTGCAGGCGTCGGTTGTGTACTTGTGCGTCACTGCACGCTGCACGTTACTACATTATAACACACACACACACACACACACACCCCCTTCCCGGTACGCGTTTTCCGAGCCCGCGGCGGGTGCGGTGGCGTTGACAAATCCGTCCCCGGGGAGGGAGGTGCAGGTGCTGTGGTCGTTGTTATTATATTATCATTTATTCATTATTGTTATTGCCATCGTAAAAACGTAATTGCGCTTGCCACCAGCACTACAATATAATATATGTATATGATTATTAGGTATATGTACTTTGGCAGTCGCATGGCGTTACGTTGGTTTCGGCACTGGGACAACGGAGGTATAGTAATGTCGTCAGATTTCCGACGGTTTTAAGACCGCTGGAAAAATTGTTCGCTAAAATTCTGAAAAAAACCCAATACTCACGAATCAATACATGCGATTAATATAAACCGCCGTAAAAATTACGTCTCGAGTATTAACAAATAATTATATAGTTTTAAACAAACTCGTTTTATAACACCTATTCAACAAATCTATTATTACCTATACGAGTATAACATGTATGTATATGGATTTATTCCAATGGATTGACGTCCCTCGTTAGTGTCTGTTCAAATCTCAAAGTTCTCTGCGTAAATTCCAGTTAAAAACTCGAACGGTGCAATATTATTTTAATTAAAATACAATACTCGAAATCGTCAATTGGCATCGAAAAATATGTTTGAATATGAGCTCGCTTCTTTGAAACTATTCACGCAGTACAATGTAAATACTAAATAGTATTTCTGTTTTCCGCGTGACTTCTCTACGCCGACGTTTCAGACATTCCTCATTAATATATAATAAATATATATATAGATATATAAATATATTATCTCGAAACACCGGACTTTGTATCAAAAGGGATTACGATTCTAAAAATAATGTTTCTTGAAATCGCTTTTGATTTTGTATATAGTATTATATACAGATACAATTCGAATTCTTTGTTATTTGCACCTACACATTATTTATCGATTATTTCGTAAAATTAAAAATTGAACGCAATTTATTCTAATTAACGAATCACGCTTTATTGACATTATCTTTAATTTTTTATTTTATGTTATTCACTTAACTAATGTATCGTAAAAATAATAACAATTAACAGAGATGATGGTTTGTTGTAGATCCAAAACGATAAAAATGAAAATAATTCAAAAATTGTAGAAGAGCGGTTAGTAATGTCAGCACAAAATCTAAAATCTTACTTTCAGATTTTAAAACTTTTTTTAAATTATTTAACAGATATTTTTATTTTGAATAATTGAATTTGAATACGCATTTCAATATAAGATATAGTAATAAGTAATAACTAATAATGATTCAATGATTTTGAGAGGAAAATTAAAATTAATAAATTTAATATACTCAACATTATTTTAATTTTGTGTTCATATCATTTAAAGAATATTATAATGTAGTATACACTATACTATAATATATATATATAATTTAGATGAACCAAAACCATATCGTAAGTAATAATATTATAACGAAGGCTTAGTCTTTTAACGGAAAAAATATTTTCTTATACCTTAAAAAGTAAATATTTTTAAAAAAAATACTGCTTATTTCCATTGAGTATCTATTTAGAAATATAGATATTTGAAATGTTATCTTTAGCAGGAGGTGAATAATATATGAGTGTATAATAAAAAACAAAACGTTACGAAATTCAAATACATTAAATATATAATACAGCATAATATAGCGTGTGCCTATGTATATTATGTATTTACGTATTACGCATAAATTGTTGATTTTCAAATTAGATTACTATTTTGATAAATTTTCCAAAATACCGTTACTTGTGAATTCGGATTTGAAATAAAATATTCCAGATTTTTAGTATTCTACACAGCTTCGTTAGTATATTCTATTTTATACTACCTATGTATATTGTATAATATATTGTGGGTATATACTTTTTGCATATTATTACTAAAATAAGGACATCGTGATCGCGTAACGATATATTAATTAATATAGCAATTCATTCTCCCAACCATCCGGTTGGGGGATGGGGAAGGATTGCTTTATGACATGATCCGAAGGGCATTTCCGTAGCACAAACTACGGGTCCGCTCGCCACATAGTAATAACGTGATACCATTTTGAAATTACGAACGCCAGACGAGCGTGTGTGGTTCACCCGCAGGCTCGTCTCGTCACGTCTCTCACACCTCCACCGGACGACGGAGTACGACATTTGCAACACGGACACAGCAGCATCCTCCACACCGCCGTCCGCCCGTCTTTGGTGCGAAAAGTGCAGCAGACATTATAGGTACTATTACCACCGTGCGTATTGCTACAACACAATAATAACGATATGACATATCGGGGATACTCTGCACCGTCTTCGGGTTTAATAGCTCGACACCGTTATAGTGGCGATCGGGTCGTTCCCCTCCTAATGTCCATTTTTCACCCCGTAAAAATGTTATACGAAATTTCTGCACGTCGTGTACCACTCACTGCGGACGACGCGAACACACTAGGTACCGTATGACGCTCGTTACAATATGCAATACGTTATTATAGCCTCCGCGCTGAACCGCTCGTTCCGCCATAGCGTAGGGACGCGGTCGAAAAGGTTACGGCGCCTGATGAGACGCGAATGCGGTCGCACCTGACAGGGTTTCCACACAGCCCATTCACCTCTCCCTTAAATCCACCTTCTCCAAACCCGACCAATACACGCACGCAGTGGACGAGCGCGCACTTACACTCACACCTATATACACGCATACTTTAATTTATACGTGTTCACACACACAAGTGCGTTATCATATATATATACGTACTGCACGTACATATTATATGTATATATACGTCATACATCCCCCGGGGGACGACCGCCGCCGAGACGCTCGAGAGACAGCAGCTGGTCCCCCGCTGCATTTGTACCACCAAAAGCAACCGCCACCCATTCCTACCCGCACCCGGCCGATATAACTCTGTCTTCCTTCGTAATTGTAACACACACACACATTCAAATGTATATATATACGCGCCTCTAACGGTCGCACACGCACAAACCGGCATCGTCGACGACGCTGACGCCGCGCCCGTCTATCAGTGTATATATATATATTTATAGTGTACCCCCAAGAGACCGGCTGCGACGACGACGACGACAACCACAGTTCGTACTACACTATACTGCCACTACTACTGCGACTGCTATACGACTGTTACTATATATTATTATTATTATTATTATTATTATTATTATATACGTAGGTATAGCTGTAGTATACTTGTACTAACTATACTGCTACTATACAAATGGTACTACACGCGAATCGGAACGGAAAAGTTTGTTACTTCCACTACCGCCACGCGTCCTGTTAGCCGTCTAGTCGAGGTACGTGACGGCACCTGGGTGAAGAGGGCGGTGGCGCCTCGTCAGGGAAAAACGACGACTACCGTACCCCCCCCCCGTGCGGGCCGCAGTGGAGCTGAAGGCGTACTCGCGAGGAGCGTATACCGGCGGGAAAACCGAGCCGGCAACGCCGCGTCCCTAGAGACCTGACCGTGCCCGTTGAATTTCCCATTGAGTTACAATGGGAATTCATTTTGACCGATGTTCCTGCAGCCGCCACCACCCGCACTCAACTCGCTGACGGACATCCCAAAGTAATTATGATCTCGAATCGATTTTTATATTTGTAACATATATGTGTATATATAAAGGTATATATAACTGCACGTATAACGACGCAATAATTATGATTCGTGCACGCGAAAAATACTGTTCACACGTACCTACGTTACAGTATGGTACGTATATATTACCACACTATAGAATTGGGACAGCCAGGTGGTCGATCGCGGACGACTTCAAGATCCGCCTTTATTGGAAATTATTATTATACATTTAGTACATAAATATTATGTGAAATCCCAATGACAATAGTTGTTCATAGTTTTATGGCTTCTCAAAGGAAAAATATATTCTCTGCAAGTATTTATCGATAAAAGTTTGGCTACACCCGTTATGGAGGACGGAATACGTCTAGTGTTTAGACAATTGTTGGATGATTATATGAACAAAAAATTTAAGACGATATTAGTGTCACTTTTTGAGGGATTTTAAACAGACAATTTTTCAAAGAAATATATGGACAAGACAAGTAATGATTAGTAATATATTTATAAAAATAAATTAAAAGTGATCTCGCATCGGTCCACTAATTTTTGAAAATGATTTGTTATAAATGTACGCGAACCAAAACCATTGAATAAATATTTTCAACAATAAAACCATATATTAGTTATAAATAAAGGTACGCCACACTCAACGATAGTATATAGGTTGTGTCGAAAGAATTTCAAACGATATGATATTCAATCATATTAGCATATTATTGCAGTATATTTTCATGTAAAATATTATGAAGTTGGAGTGGAATGGTTTTCGCATCACAAAGTTTTCCAAGCGTCCCGTAATATTCGTAAATATACACACTGGTGATGGCAAATACCGCGTTCATGCTATGTCGTAGAAAATATAGCTGTTAAGAAATTCGACAATCCATTTATATACCTAGCTACAAAACTGTAAAAGATTGTGCAAAGGGTTGATTGGTTAATATTGTAAAAATACTTGTAAAATAAAAATGTGTTTTTATTATCAAACTTATCGTTGAACGCGTGTTATTCTATAGAACATAACTTATAATAATTAATAGTGTTTTATTCCCATATAACATTTTTAGATATTTACGTATATCATTATTTGCTGCTTGGACTCTCCCTCTATTATCAAAACCCTGGCTATAACTGATGTCTGATGATAATATTAACGCATGTTAACTGCTTTTTTACTGCACCTATCGTCCTAGTCCGTAATTTATTGTTACGTTGCAAGTATCAGTGACACATATACATACATACAGAATGTATATAGGACGAGTCTTAACGAGAGAATTCTTACGGAGAAGAAAATTTGACTTGACAGACAAATTACCTAAGCTTAGACTCATTTTATTATCCAATTTAAATAACTTATAACATATTTTATTGAATAAGGACATTTTTACATATTTTATCATATGTAAATGTGAAAGATTTTCAAATTACAATTTATCACATATTTATATGCTTTGTCGTTCGGTACCTTCCATCTTAGAAACGAATTTTTATGCAAATCGTCTAAATTCAAACACGTCAACAAATTTGTAATATACTGTAATAATGCAATGGAAATTTTTCTATTATTACACGACAACCTGTCTGAATGTGAACGTCTGCGTTATACTTATTTCATTCAACTATAAAATATTGCAATTGACACATGACTTTTAATCTAAAACCTCGTTTGAAATATTTGGATAATATTAATAAATTTAAATATTTTTATACTTAGGAGTTAAGATAAAATCGTGTAAAACATATTTATCTTTGGATTATTGTCTAATACATAATAACTATTATCAAATACCTATTCGTATTTAATTATTTATTTGCGAAGAACAAACATACCCTAATGGCCATAAACATTGATTAGTTTATAGAGTATATTAGTATATTAATAGAGTTTACAGACTATAATAAATGTTAAGGTACCTATGTTCATTATACAATTATAAGTTTAGTAGACTAAATTAGAATAAACGACAATACTTTATGACAAAATTGAGTAAGTTACAATGCATAATCCGAACAAATTGTTTCAAATATTAAATTGTGCTAAAATCATGTTGATACACAAGTCCAAGATAAAAATGTAAATTGTACTTAGGTTTACTGTTTACCGGTCATCGTGTCAACCGGTTATTCTCGTAGAAATAATAGACGGAAAGGCGGCAACAGTTGTCTTGTGTGTGCGCGTAAAATCAGTATCTATATGACTATATATAAATATGTATAATAGTTGGCGACAGGTACTCCTGTAACAGTAGTGAGTTCCCGTAAAGGTATTTAACACAATAAAAATCGACTACCTATCGTAACAAAAACGCGGATATCGGTACACGCACAGCACATACAATATAGTTGTTATATGCATTGGTAAAAAATAATATTATCGTTGTTGAGTATACGGTTAATCGGCACAATGCCGTGATCAGCGGCGAACACTCAGTGTCAATGTGGCAAACTATACGTTTTATAAAATATGTTTATGTATATAGGTACAATATAATATACCTCTAACACTGCAAATTATCATTAACACACGTCCTTACCACGCACGCCGTCTTTAATATCATTATTATAATTTATGATAATTATTACTTGATAAAAAATATTGTATACGCGGTAGGCATACAGACTTAAACAAAGAATATCTTTCGAGTGACCGGCTGCAGGGATGACAAATTGTATGATGACGCATAATGTTGTGCACGTCTCTCCGCCGTACATTATTATAATAATGTACAAAGTCTAAAAAGTTTACAAGTTTTTTACAAGTGCGCCGACACGATAGGTATAATAAACGGTTATTTTGCAGAATTTCCTCGTGTAAATATATATTATCATTGTGTGTGCGCGCGTCTGTGTGTGAAGACTGTGAAGTATAAATAAGGACCTCTGCCGGTCGTCGAGGAAAAAGTGTCATACCCCTCAGTGCTTTTGAAAAACAACAGAAGTGGGTTCGTATCCCGCGCACTTCACTGCGTCATATGCACTACAAGCAATGCGCGTATATACCTATACTACACGGGCGTTTCGAAAACGATGCTACACAGTATAAACATCTATCGCATGCTCGAAGCTCGTAACTATAAAAACCAGTGCAGTGCACGTTCTAACAACGGTACGATTTCGCACCACGCGGTAGTTGAACACAACGAGATGTTTTATGGGTAAGTAGCTATAGTGTATAAAATCGGTGTACTTACGTCTGAGCGAACGAGGTGTAGCCTGTTTCCTCCTGGACATGATGCGTGCGATACCGCACGATTCGCGTTCGACCGCGTAAAGTTCGCGCCTTTTTATCTCTCTCTCTCTCTCACACACACACACACACACACACTGTGTGCGTGTCTCTCTCTCTCTCTCCTTCTCTCGCTGGTCTTTCCGTTCCTCTGTCGTTACTTGTTTTCCGTTTTCGCACAAGTCCCTCGCCGCGTCCGCCGGCGTAAGCGCGCGATCACGCGATCCTCCCGACCGATCAACGGTGGCGGCGAGACCACTATACGAGCGGGCTAATGTACGAGTGCGAATCGGATGGCGATCGGGGGAGGTGCAGTGCCGGACGTTTCCGCGCCTTCGCCTCCGCACGCGCGCGTTTACAACGTCCGTCCGGAAACGATCGCACCGCTCACGCTTGGTGAAAAAAAAAAAAAAAAAAAAAACACGACACGTGTATATATAAAATCTCGTAAGACACTTACGCACTGGGCGAACAATATTATTAGGTCGTACACGGTATCGATATGACGTGTACCTACAATATATTATGATATGATTGGCAATAGATAATAATATTTTACAAACGGTAATGTCAGTGTTCCCGCACTTTCGCCGTACCGGTCGTCAAAATTAATATAATATATTAAATTCGATTATTTTTTTATTATTTTTTTTTTTTCCCCGTACGCGACGACTAGCGAGATTTCCCGATTTCCGCGGTGTATGCGCGATCAGCCCACCACTTGCGGACGTGCATCATCGTATTATTATAATTTATACATACGTAACGTACGTGTGTCGCGTTCACGCGCCGCGGCCGTACGTGTGCGTGTCGAGCGCGTGTGGCGTACAGAGAACACTTCCGGTCCGGACAACGTCGGGCCAGTGACTTCCGCCGCCGGCGAAACGTTCGTAGTCGACGCCGCCGACGCGCGGCCACGAGCAGACGGGCCGGCGCGCGCAACCCTTACGATATTATACGTATACGCGTCGTGTGCGCGCCCGCTGAGCTGTGTACACAATAACACATATTATATTCATATATATATATATATATTTATTTATATATTTATTTATTTATACATATATATATATATACGTGCCGTGCACGTGTGCGTCGCGACGTACGCACAGACGGTAAAACAACAATAATTAACCTATCACAACATTATTGTATTACCGTCGCCGGATTTGTTTTATCGTCGATATTGGGTTTTGATGGTTATTGTTTTAAGCGTTCAAGTCGGCAGCCTTGTATCGTCCGGAGATAAATCAGAGCGCGTCAACAACATCGTTATTAGGTCGAATCGCTAACGCGCCGTGCGTTCGTTGAAATTATAAACGTTCACCGTGTTTATATATATTATATATATATATTGTTGGCTGTTGCCATCGTTTACACTCTCCTATCAAAGTCAAAATGCTTTTAGCGGGAGACTTTTGCTATTTGCTTCAAAAATATTTTGATATCAAACACCTACGTCCTACAGCGCGTCAGTGCTGCGCACGCTACTCTAGTGCCATATCGTGTACTCGTTTAATTTATTTGCAATAAATTATTCGGACTTTATACGTAGATGTGCGATACAACTTAAATAATATCAAATCATCAAAAAATCTGGCATATATTTATATATGTTCTATGCTGGGCGACGGATAAATTAATATCATATTTTTATGTATTGCAAAATCGGGAGCTCCAATTTTTTTTGTTTTGTTTTTTTATCTGATTTTGTGCATGATTAGCACGAATTTACTAGGAATTTTATACAAACTACTAAATCAAAAACTCTAAGCACGGCCGACTGCTACATTGACCGAACCCAATTTTACAAAGTCAATAAGATTCAAAACATTATTTATTTTTAATCATACTTCTGATTCGAGACTATAGTGATGGTCGGTTTTGCAATATTCTCTGTTATTCGACACGAGTACATGGGGGTTTCAGTAAATTTATACTGGATACATTTGCTAACGTTAACAATTAAAATTAAAATTTAACTGAACTAT
The DNA here is from genome assembly GCF_002803265.2 of Melanaphis sacchari. Taxonomy (NCBI): domain Eukaryota; kingdom Metazoa; phylum Arthropoda; class Insecta; order Hemiptera; family Aphididae; genus Melanaphis; species Melanaphis sacchari. The sequence goes on along the minus strand of NW_020271702.1, from coordinate 132,439 downwards.
TAATAACTTATTTTTAAACTATATATTTCTACTGTTGTCTAAACATTTACTAAAATTATTTTAAAATATTATAATTGTTTAATATTCATTTTTCAAATGTTATTATTGTAGTAGAGTAGAAATGTGGGGTGATTTTTAATTCCCAGTATCAAATCTCGAATAGTAATTTTAGTTAATAAAATAATAATAATAATCATTCTTCTTAAAATTTAAATTTTTACGCTCATTATAAATAATTATTAGTAAAATGTAAAAAAAAACCCAGAAAATTCATAAATTGAACTATTTTACAATTGAGACAAAAAAATATTAGGAAATATATTATTATACAAGTATAATAATATACCTAATATACTACTATATAAGTATGTATTAATATTAAATATTAATATGTTCTATAACTTTAATTATTTTATACATACTTTATTATACTAATATTATTTGTCACTACTGTTTTAGGAAATTATAACAGCTAGATATCTAATTTCAGAGATAAAAATAAACGTAAATCACGTAATTACTACTGGTTTTAATGTTTGATATTAATATATTCACCGTATAAATATTTAACTGCTACCGCGTAGAATGCAATACCTATTTTATTATTTATTATATAACGATTAACGGTACGTACAACATTTTACGTGAAACAAGTCAGAACATTATTACATATTTATAAAGGTGCACATAAATAATAAGGTTAAACATTATTGTAGCTATTATGATTTGTGACCGATGTCTTAAAGGATAATAATAATTATTATTATTATACCAACTCGCTTAACCACACTCACTGGTCACCACACTAATTGGAAGCTATACGTATTATTATCAGAATTCTTCAAAAGTAAACATTAAACGTGTAGTTATGAATATAAGTGGATTACATTTATGGGAAATATATTCGTAAATATCTAACCGATTATATTATCGTAAATTATTATATACCACTCGTCGACAACCGTTAAAATTGCTTTAATCACAATTAAAAGTGTCAAATCAATAATTATCTTACTGGTTGTCGACAATGAGTTTAGGTTTATCGTTTGTTTTATTTTCAACGCGTCCCTGTCGCTGTTCTGCGTGCATATTATACCATGAACACGTAGTCAAAATAATTATAAAAACATTACTAATATGAAAAAAATGACCTCAAAAATTGCCACTCACTAGTAGACATTTCAAATGTTTGCGATTTTCATTATCCCAAGTCCCTAATCGCTCACACAAATCGACAACATTACCGACCGTTATCGTCTATCGATGATAATCTATTATTGACGCAAAAATCTGAAAACAAATTTGAATACGCTTAAAATACAAAAGTTAACATTTAACACAAAATATTGTATAATAATATTCTCTTATATTGTATAATTTTAATATTCGGTGATTATAATACATTTTAACACTTAAAAGTTGTAACTTAGAACTCATATACGATCGAATATTTTCACCCGTTTCAGGTATAGACCATTCAACTCTAACCATTGCTACCTATTTTATCATAAAGCACGGTGTACAGTGCATACATCTAATAACCTCACCATTAACTATTTAAATATTATATTAATTATACAAGTATAGTCATTGATATTCTCTGCAAAACCGTCAAAAAACATTAAGAGATTAAAAAATAGGAGATTCATGGTCCAAAATAACATTGATAACGTAAATAATAAAATGACAAATTGGTTAACTTCAAAGGGAAAAGAAAAAAATATTTCAAATTTTGAAAATTTAACCAACTAATTCTGATAACACCATCGTTTTTAACTCATATAAATACCAAAGTCAAAATAAATTAAAATTACTCAGAAGAATGATAAAATAAACTTGTTCCAATATTTCAATAGTTTATCTAAAATGTTGAATAACATACAGAACTACAATATTTAAAATCGTGTGGATTTTAATTAGTTAATGATTGTATATTTTTCTATGGTGTACAAGTTAGAAAATTAGTAATTTATTATAGTAGTAGTAATACGATAGGTTCAACGTTCAACTAATTTTTTCCAAAAACAAAGCGCATACAATAATATACAAAATATAATTAACAATAATTATTAGGTATACTATAATATCAATATATCATAAAATATTATTAGTTGTTATCAATTAACATGTAATCTGTAATCTAATACATATGAATAGGTTTGTAGTATAAATATCTCAAAACAATCTAAATATTTTGAAAACTAAACTATGAATAATATTTAATAATTTATTAAGCGAGTAATTAAAGCTCTAAGTCACTACAAAAAATACAAATAGAAAATATTTTTCAAATTACGACAACATAATATTTTTATCTTTTTAAATCTCATAGTACAGTATTAGACATTAGTTTTAACGATTAAAATATTGATTTACAAGAATCAAAATAATTTAAAAAATATAAATTATATAAAATAACAAAATTAAATTATCTAGTCTGTATATTTTTTGTTAAGACGAGATTATATTTTGGTTATTAAAAGAGATTTTGGAAGTTTTAAAAAAAGGACAATTTTTGGAGCAGTTATGTGTGTGTGTGTGTCATAAATCGCTAGATTGTTATGGAGCGTTTCCCAGTGTTTAAGTCATAATTAGGTTATCTAAACCATAAAATTGAAGGATGAATTGAGACTAAAACACAACAACTTTAGTTTTTATTAATGGCTTAAATATATTAGTAATATTATGTAAAACTATATTATGAACTATAATAGTGATTATCATATTATTATGATGTATAGGAATATATATATATCAATATATCGTATAAATGAATTGTTTTTAGCAAAAAATAATTAGATCTTAAACCTATCGGTATAGATTAATTGTTACCAAAAAAAACACACTTATTTAAAATTTTAAGTATAGTATTCAGAAACTAATAATTATAATTATTTATTATATAGTTTATTAGATAATGCTTACGTAAGTAGGTACCTACTGCATAAATTGCATGAATATTAATAAATATGAATAATAATTCATCTATATATCTAATACGTAGAAAATATTTACATGTTGATTATCAATATTGAAAGAATTATTTAGATGTATTTCATCAAAAATTTATATTTACATTAAAATATTCACAAAGTTAAACTACTCAAATTATTATTTGTGTTTATTTAATATTTGGTGGTGCGGGGACAAAGCTACTTCACTGGTCGCTTTGTCAGATAAAATACTACTCCTCTGAAAAAAAAATCCATCAAGTCTCCTGTGGCTCACAATATTCACAATTCACACTAGATAGTAGATACATACTGTAGCGAGTCGTATTAATAGATTTAAATATTTCAACGTACATGTGACGTGTTAATTGAATGTAAATATTGAATACACGGAACACAACTCGATATTGTGCTTGTAACATGAACCCGACCTTAAAGTTGCGTGATCGTCATGGAATCAGAGTATCAATTTAAGGGTTTGCTATTTGATATTTTTTTAATTTTTGAACAAAAAATAATTATTCGCAATTTTATTTGTACCGCGGGTGCGGTACGATATATCATGAAATTATGAAAAAAATCTATATCGCCTGAACATGAATACCTTTTATACATAAACCATCCATGATGTGAACAAATTGTATCACCTATCATCAGTCAGAATGTCATAATATTATAACAAAATTGATCAAATTCATAAGCTTTATGACTTCAGTTGTCACAACTATTTTAATAACAATGAAAAATACAATAAATATCAGAACATATTACGACCGTATGAAGTTTAATAACAATATTGCGGTATCTATTAGCATATTTAATACAGTTCTATAACACCGTAATAATTTTTGTGGTATTTTGTATATAAATATATATTATTATTATTATTATTATTATTATGAATAAAAATGTTATTGATTTTTTTCAAACGAATAATAAACGGTAAAATATTTTTAAAACATAGTTTATTACCACACTCGAATGATTTCCAGAAGTTAGACAGTAATGTGAAAACTAAAACAAGTTCATGAAGTATAATACGATGCTGTAATACAATAAGATGTCGAACAACTCGATCGAAAAGAAAATTCGTTTTTCACATTTGAATACATATATTAATGGTTGGCTAAGCGTAAGCTATAGTCAAACTAAGAAAATGATATAATATAATATACAAACCATTTTCTTTGAAAAAAACTTAAGCGGGCTGTTCACATCTTGGGTATCTTATATGATACGGTTTACTGATCAATACGGAGTACATAGTATTATTTCATATTTGACCGTACCGTAATAAAATCTAAACAGAAATTTACATTGATAAAATTTTAAGTTAAAATTATAAATAAGATTTGACGCAAAACTAACAAATTATTACCGAATGCAATACACGATATTCATACAAATTACAAACTAATAAATATTTATGAATTTAAGTGAGCCAATTTGGTGTAGGTGCCTGTTTATGCAAATAAAATATTAAGTACTGAACAAATCTGAATTTCTCGTCGCTATTAAACGGGCTATTTAAAAATATGTGCATAGGAATATGTTCAAGCTTTATCTGACCCTGCATTATACCATATAGCATATTTATACATATATTATGTATAGTTACCGCTGGCTGAGTGGTTAATCAAATATCATTAAAATATTAAGAATCATGACTCATGTGTACACACACATATATAATATATAAATATACGGATATATAATTATAATATATTACCATTACAAATCCCCAAATATTAGGTAATTTACACGATCGGTTGTACAATACTTTCATGAAGTTATTATTTTCAAAAGAAAACAATTTGTAAAAAAATATTATAAATTAATAACTTTGACTGTTATAATAAGATATTATAATAAATTAAATATTAATATCATACAACTATTATTACTTTTATTAAAATAATCCGACACCTAGTAAATTGTTTATGCATTTATAAATTATTATTAAGTTATTGACACTCAAGTTTTAAAATGGCTGCTTACATATTTACAAATGTAAGCTCATAAAGAATAATTATTGTGTCACAGAATTAATTCAGTTATATTATCATTACTGTTAAGATTTTAACAATAAATTGTTGTCTGTATTCAGTATTCACATATTGACTGTTTAAAATATACGTCTATATATGTATATGTTTTGAAAAACTTGTGATTTAGTTTGATTTAATGTATCAAGTAATGAGTATCTAAATACTTAAAATTTAAGTATCAAGTACCTTATCCATTCTGCTTGTATCCTTACAAAATACTGATGAATTATCTTCAAAATTAAAATTTTAGAGCAATGATGCTTGTATAAAACTAATGTGACTTTACATCAATTTCTTTTTAAATTCTTGTAAGAAAAAAATACAAATAAGAATAAAATAATAAATACAATAAAAATACTGTTTTTTGAAAAATAAAATACTTTTATAATAATTTTACAAACTACTGAATTAAATAATTTTTATACATAACATATTACAATATTATCCAAGGCTAAGAAACTTAATGATTTTTTTTTTTGTTTTTAATTCAGTTAAGCTAAGTTAATATGCATCAATAAGAAAAAGTTAAAATTTAATACATTTTTTGTTTAACTCAGTTAAGTTCAAAGTTAATATACATTTTTTTTAAGTTAAAAAAGTTATTTTAGCGTACTTTATTTCTTACCAACACAAAACTAAATTATAAACTATAATGCTTATACGTCTTATAATAATTAAATACGTACCTAAAAGCTGAAAATAATCAATTTACATTATTTAATTAAATCTTTCATACAGATATTATCTGTGTGTTGTGTGTGTAATAAGATTATATTACTGTATTTTTGATAAATAATCACAACATATTTTATTAGATTGACACGAAGTATTAAATACTTAATTATTAAATTAGTTTAATTGCTTTTATTGTATGATTATATGATTATATCAATCATATAAAATTATATTAGAAATAAAAATATAATTTAAACAATAAGATGAAATATTATTTCGACATATAATATATAGGTAAAGTTAAAGTCTAAGTTTAAACTTAAATAACATTTCATTATACTAAAATAAATATTGCAATAAAAAAAACATTTCCCTTTGTAGATAAATTAAATTAAAATTTTACTTTTACAGTTTTACATAATACGTTTACGTTTGAAAAAAAAATTAACTTAAAATAATAATATTTACTAAAATATAAAATAATTATAATTAAAAAATGTATTTAAATTCATTCAACTTTAAGAGGGGAGTCACTTCAAAATTCTTAACTACTATTGATGCTCTCCCTTTTCGAACTACTGTTCCCAAGCACTAGCTGAATAAGCGTTCTACAAGCGCAGATGATGGAACCGTAATATTTAATTTTAAATAAGGTTTTTTGAAAATTTGCTGTAAATTATTAACATTCTTTATGCTATTATCAATAAAGTAATAATTTATGATAGTTTTAATATCATTATTATCATTTTATATTACAGTATTATTAAAACTAAAAAAATCACCTTTGCCATTGTCATCAGAAGAGGTATCAACATTTTGAAAAGTTGAACTCGAGGTTAAATTTAAAGTTACATTACTATCTTGTGTTTTTTCAACAAATTTTTCACTAACATATACATATAAGACTTTTTTAATATCATTTTTTTTACCTATAGATCCAACCAATGAAGTTTAAACTTGGATATTAAACAAGCTGCCAACTTACATGATTGCGATTCAGTATATCTTTGAAACCTGTAAAAATATAAAATACAATAGTCATTTATGAAATAATAATACACTAAAAGTACATTTTAATTATAGACTATACAGTATATTTGTATTTCGTCAAAATTAATATAGGTAATCGAACTTCAAGCAAGTTCGTGTAGCGAATTAATTATTTTATTCCATAATTCGTAGAAATTTATATTAATATTTTAATTGTTTAATAAAATCGATGCTGCCACTATGTAATTTATAAAATCATTAAAATTACAAAATAAAAAATACAATACCAACGTCTATACTCTATAGCCTAACCCATTATTATAATATTATATCAATTTTACTGTTCAGAGTATTTGGTCTTTAAAACGGTGTTATATTAATTTTTAATATAATATAATGGATAGCTCAACATAAAACAGACATTAAATATGCACGTTTGATTGTATAATTATATCGGTAAAGATGTAAAGTATAGTAGGTAAAATACCTAATTCAAAATGTTAGTTATTAAGCATATAATTATATTTATTCGAATATAATAAAATTTTTCATCTAAATGTTTCACTGTGTCATTTGAGCCTAAGCCATCCGCATACCGGGAAGTTCGATTTAAATAAATTCGTTTCTTTCTCTCTATTGTAATTGGTAAATAGTTTTTTTTTTTTTTTGCGACCACATTAAAACTTAAACATTTTAACGGCGATCTGCAAAAACGTGTGATGTAGCAAATTATTTTTCAAATACGAACGTTCCTATACTCAAACATATTATCTTACATTTTTACTTATAGCTCATACACTGTTCTACAGACTACCGGTATCTGGTAAGTAGTGACTTCCTTTTTAGTATTAACATCACGCAACACAACATACAATCAAACACCAGTACAGGTATAAAAGACGAAGGTTGAATGCGTTAATTGACAATCTATAGTTTAAATTATTTAATAAATAATAGCATGAGTATATATACTGACCGTTCTCTTGTACTTAGCGCATCGAAAATTCGGGCATACGTAAACTGCGCCCAAATGACCTTTTTTTTTTTGTAAACTGCAAACTGCGCCCGACAACTTACTTAAGCTGTGCCCCGTTTGTAAAATATACAAAACTTTTGACTTATTAAGTCTCTATGATTGTGCACTGTTTCGATTATATCACAGAAATTTTATTTTCGTCTAGAAATACCAACACGTTATCGAATAATTATTGCATTATAAAACAAAAAAAAAAAAAGCGAAAAGTTACAAAATTTAATTAATAAATATAATAGTGGTCAAACTCCGATTGATGAATATGTAACATCAATATTTTATTATTTATAATATTTGTAATTATTTTACTTTTTAAAATCATGTGTTTTTATTTAATTCTCAATTTAATTTTAATTTTAATTATTCATATTATATGGTTGTAATGAATTAAGTATACATTAAAGATAATTTTGCAAAAATATAGCTATTGATTTTTAAAATAAATTTTCCGGGGCGCAGTTTACATATCACCATTTTACACTTGATAAAAACTCAGGCGCACTTTACATGTGTGATTTTGGGTTTATCTATATTTTGGGCGCAGTTTACAGTCGCCAGAAAATTCACAAATGTTTTCACATTTATACTTTGTACATATTATGTTAATAGATAGATAGCCATATTGTTAGGTAGGTAAATTTAGTATGACATTATCATTAAACAAATATTGTATTTCACACTTCCTATTTATATCATTACCATTCACCACTGGACACACTGGCCACAATAAAATGGTTATAATCTGATTTTATTAACTACAATATAAGTTTTATATTCTTAAATCCGTTAAATCTATTCTTATCCCTTAAGAATAAATATAAAAAAATATATATATATATATTATATATGTATATGAGATATAAAAAATATATTTTTATACCCATGAATAAAAATCAATAAGACACATGTCATTTGCACTTAGTAATATTTTATACATGTCGAATACATTATTGCCTAGCATAAAGTATATTTTACACTCAGAAGACTTTTTTAGATTATACTGTTATTTTTACTTTTTAGCATTATTTGTTAAATCGATTGGCATTATTGTTGATTCGTTATTTATTTAAAATTGATGGTTTTATAATTTAATTACATTATTAATATGACTTTTTTTTACAGATTACATCGATAAAATATAACCAAGTCCAATGGCCATATTTAACGATCATACCGTTGCTATTAATTTGAAAATTTTAAAACAATACGGTTTTTATCAAATATTCGATCCTGACAGCAAAAAAGTATTCGGTTGGAATATGTACAGACTTTCTTTTATCGCATTAACCGTGATAATCCAGTGTCTAGTTGGTTTCGGGAACTGTGGATTTTTCTTTGAATTGGAAGACACTATTAACAATATTGATGTATTTCTAATCATATTCTCTAGCTCATTTAATTATCTTAATCTGTGGAAAATAATCATACTTTTGTTCAACAAAAACAACATTTTGGATCTTTTGGACGTTACATATTTAAATTTTTTTAAGAGCAAACAATGCCACAATAACGTTGAAATACTGTACAAACATCGTAACAGAACTCTAAAATGTACAAAATTATACTACAATTTCTGCACTTTGGTGATCATTCAATGGGTTTTTTATCCGATAATAATTAATTCATTCATAGCGAATAAAAATGACAATCGGCGTTTAGAGAACGTTATAAACAGACCATATCCTATAACTGTCAACACTTACAATCGGTATTTTGTCCTGTTTTACATAATTGAAACAGTAATTGGAATAAAATCAGTATACTCATTATTGATGATCGATATATTATTATTGTCTATTGGTTGGGCGATAACTGTTCAATATGAAGTATTGGCTGCAGCGTTTAAAAACATCAGGCATGATGTAGACCATCAAAAGGGTGAGACTACATTTTTAAATTTTTAACATGATAAAATGCAGAATAATCAATTAGACGAATAAATAAAAGAAATAAATCAAAATCATTAAAACATCTTCTTAAATTCTAATAGATTTTTTTTATTCTTTCTTTAAGATAAGAAATACCTAATGAATAAATAATTCATATTTCAACAATAAAAAATTAAGTAACCTAATAAAAAAAAAAAAAAGATCGAAATTGACTTATTGCCTTAATTTTCTCTAATTATACCTTGCGGCTCGCCCCACCCAATTGTAACGATAAAATAAAACTGCAGACCAAGCAAAAAGTTGCCAAAGATCTTAAAGTTCCATACAACATTTTAGTATTTTATAGAACTGACAATATTATTTTATGTATTAAATGTTCATTACCTACTTACATTTTATTTTTCAGATCACGATTATAATGACGATAATGTTATAGATGATTTTAAATCGATTTTATTTGATCAACAACATCTTAATCTGTAAGTATATTTTACATTATATAAGTATTATACAATATTCAATTAACATGGCAAAAAACTAACGACAAGAATGATCGTCATATTTCACAATTTCACATACTCGATCAGTGTCTCTACTATCTCCTCAGCCCTTAGTGCTTTTTATGTTTTTCGTTGACTCCAGACATAATTATTACATACAAGGTTGGTGTACTTTAGTCACTTTAGACACTAAACAGAACGATGAATGTACGATTTCATATTAGAATTTCTATCGTATTAGTTTTATATCAATGGAGGAACCTAGTGAAGAACACAACTACATAATTATAGTTGATTTAAAACTCAAAAACCTATCGAAACACATATAACTATTTTTGCCTTAAAATTAAAATATTGTACTGTTTGCAACTTAAATGGGTATCTACTTATATTTATACAGTATACTTATTTACTTTTATAACCTGCATCGGATAAGTTTAAGAGGAGTGAAGACATCTTAATCACATATTCATATAGGTTTACTATAGTTTTCTGTCATATACAATTTTTACACAGTTACACATAAGTAACTATTAGGTACATGAGAAATTGGCAACTGAAAGGGTTAAATATTGTATTAAACTAAACATATTCTGTATTTGTAGCTTGGTTTTTACTTTTTTACGATACCTAATTCATTTTTTAAACGTGTTATAACTTATGAGTACCTAGGAATGTAAAATATAACGTTTTACAAATGTTTATTAATTATTACTCACTTAAAAAATTAAAGAACACTCTAAATTTCTAACAGAACTAATGTTCTTCCATTAAGTTTTAAGATAGGTCAAAGTGAAATCAATCTTTTATTATTACTTACATAATGCAACACAAAATTGATTGACTAAACTCAAAAACAACAATACCTAGTCAGTGTTAATCATAGGATCACAATAGGTAAATTATTATAAACTGAACATTTTAAATACTTATCTTTTATTAGATACAGTAAAAGAAAGAAAAAAACTGTCTCCACACAATACTTGAATTATATAAGTATCTACTATATAATTATATAAGTTGGCTACCATGAAGATCACGGGCGACTCTCACATGCACTATCCTAGCGTACCAGACGCGATAAGAAAGAACTTCTCTCATACACCATAGGAGTCACGGGTGTCTCACGTTGCACGATTCTCGATATACCATGTGAGTTACCTGTGACTCTCACATATTTTCCACTTTACGTGGTCACACTGGCAAATCCAAACAGCTGTTCTCAATAATTCTTGGACTAAATTATTGTTAAGTGTGTTATCATTATATGATTCACTTGGGGTATCACCAGTGACTCTCAAAATCAAGAAAACAAATTTAAAAGAAAAATTTTTTTTTTGTATTCAAATAAAATAAAATAACACTTCTTTCTCAAGTAATGATCAAACTACAAACAAAATTAACAAAAAAAAAATATTAAATGACTTGAAGTAACATTAAAATAAATACTATTCTTTGTGTATAGTTAACAGTTCATAAAAAGTATAATAAAACAACATAAAATAATTATGGAAAACACTATAACTTTTAGTGCTATATAATAAATTGAAACAACATAATAACTAACAATGTAAGATTATTTATGATTCTTTTGAAAATGTTCTAAACACAGGTATGGTTTGTCTTCACATGTAGAGCAATAAGTATATACTTGCTTACATTTTTTTTGTGCCTCTTCTCTCCCAAATACTTTACTCAAATTGATATAGCATTTACCACATCTACGGCGTTTTTTCCTATTGCCATTATTGACTTCTGATCCTTCAACTAAATAATGTTTTTTAGTTTGTGAAGATGGTGTACTTATGTCACTCAGCTGACTCAACTCTTGACTAATATTTTGAATGAATTCAGATATTTGAATATTCTTACCAGATACTTCTTTGTATAAAATTAAAGAATTAACCACTGCTGTACCTAACAATAAGTGAAAGGCTAGTTTATGGTACCACCTTATAGTTTTTCTTAATGGGGTATAGTAACTTGCCATTTGATCAGAAATATCAATACCTTGCTTGTTTTTATTATAAAATATAACTGCTTCTGGTTTTTTAATTTCTTCACCTTTTCTATTTTTTTTCCCAGTATTTAACATTTCAATTCCATGTCTTGTTGACAAAAATCTTACATCTCTTTTATCCTTCCATATACTGACAACAACACCTTTTTCATTTTCTTTTCCTTTTATTTCACCTACTCTCAGTTTTGCATTTAAAACATCCTTAGGACAAAACTTAACATTTTTCCTAAGGGTACCTACTATATGAGTATTATTGTCTAATAAAATGTGAGCAATATGAAGACCTGTGTAAAAATTATCTACTATTAAAGTTCTTCCTTCATTTAAATAATTTTCCATTAATGACAGAACAACTTTACCAGCACAAGAAATATTACTATTAGATCTGTTAGTATCTTTACCACTGTACACACTTAAGTTATATGTATAACCTATGTTGTCACATAATTTATATAATTTAATTCCATATCTTGCTGCTTTATTTGGAATATATTGCCTGAATACAATGCGACCCCTAAATGGTACTAATGTTTCATCAATGACTACATTTTCTGCTGGGACTTTGCTTTGTTTAAATGAATTATTTAATAAATCAACTAAAGGTTGAATTTTTCCTAACCTATCCCCTGGATTATAATCATTATTAGAAATATGAAAAAATCTAAGCAATGACTGAAAACGATTACAAGCCATAATTTTTGGTACATAACTATTTATGTAAAAAGTTTGTTGACTCCAGTAGTCAGATATCTTAGGATAACCAACCATACCTGTGTACATTACAATACTTAAAAATTTTTTAATTTCTAAACTGTCTGTGTCTATCCATTGTCTTTTGTACCTTTTAGCTTGCCTGTTTGTCTCAGTTACAATCAAATTCAATACTTCATCATTCAAAAATAGGTTAAAAATATCAATAGGTTTAGATTCTTGGTCAATGTTACATTTGATACCATTGTCTCCAGTAAAAATAATATTTTTTCGAAAATCTCCTTTTTTTTATTTTTTTTATTTATTTAAGAATATTTACAATCTATATACAATTTATATAATAAGTAAATATGATGATATGAATATTACAGGACTTGAAAATCTTGAGGGAAGGGAGTGTCCAATGACACTACTTCCAATTTAAACTTTGTGGGGAGGTAACTTTATAATAATAGCACTAGGCATTATTTAGTAGATCACGCGGCCATTTGCGTTTGAGGCGTCGAGGGGGGTTATCAGGTATTGTGCAAGAAGAAAGTTTAGATATGAGTGGGTTTGGATGGTTAAAGGTATTTTTATGAAATTTGTTATAATGATAAGAGGCAAGAGTGGATATTGATGGTATGTTAAGATCATGATGTAGGGTGCGGTTGCTGACGTACCAGGGAGCATTAGAGAGGACACGCAGAGATATTGATTGGAACGCTTGGAATTTGATTAGGTTTGAATTTTTAGTGGTACCCCACAGTTGAATTCCGTAAGTCATTGCTGGACGTAATATTTGTTTATAAATAAGTGTTTTGTTATTTAAGGAGATTTTGGATCGAAGAAGTGGTCTTAATTTGTGAAGCCTGAGGTTAAGGGAAATTCTTTTAGCTTTGATGTGATTTGCCCAAGTTAGTCTTTTGTCGAGAACGAGTCCTAAGTATTTAACGGAGTCGACAATGGGAATTGTTTGGTTATTTATGTAAACTGGAGGAATTGTTGTAGGCCTGAGTGTAAAAGTGATGTGAGTGGATTTATTTTCATTAATTTTAATTTTCCATAAGCTGAACCAATCTTGTAGTTGGGTTAGGTGGTCTTGGAGGTTGTTTGTAGTGGTGGCTATTTCGGAGTTGGTTGATATTATGGCTGTGTCATCGGCAAAGGTAGCTAGAGTAGTGTTGATAGATTGTGGTAGATCTGCTGTATATATATTATAGAGAGTCGGGGAAAGAATACTGCCTTGAGGGACGCCTGCTTTAATAGGATGTGGATCAGAAGTTTCGTCTTCACATCTTACCGAAAAGGTACGGTTTGATAGGAAGGATTTGAGTAAGAGGAATAACGGAGTGGGTAAAAATAATAATTTGAATAGAAGTCCTTCATGCCAGACCCGGTCAAACGCCTGAGCAACATCAAGAAAAACCCCAGAACAAAATTTTTTTTGTTCCAGAGATGAAGCAATAGTGTCGATTAGTCTGTGAAGTTGGTGAAGAGATGAGTGTTTACTCCTAAAGCCGAATTGAGCGTTTGGAATACTTTGTTTCTCGTTAAGTATCGGATAAATTCTTTTTAATATGATTTTTTCTAAAATTTTTGAGAAGGTAGGAAGTAAGCTAATAGGCCTATATGAGGAGGGTTGGTCAGGAGGTTTTCCTGGCTTGTATATTAGGATGATAACTGAGTGTTTCCAGGTGGGAGGGATATAGGATAGACGAAGAATGCTATTGTAAATATAAGTGAGAAGAAGGATTGCTTTCTTAGGCAGGTATTTAGCAATAGTATTAGTTATCAGGTCGTGGCCTGGGGATTTATTATTTTTTAAGTTTTTAATGATATTTAGGACTTCAGAAGGGGAGGTATGTTTTGTAGGGAGACACATTGGGAGAGTGTTTAGAAGTGATGCTTCAATATTAGAGTAGTGGCTTCTATTGAGAAAGTTTGGATGTGGTGAGAATCTATTTTCAAGATCTGATGCAAATAAGTTTGCTTTGTCAAGATTTGACGAGGCTAGGGAGTTGTCGGGGTACCGTAGGGGGGGTATTTTACTTTTTTCCTTTAGGATATTTTTAGTGGCTTTCCAAAGAGAGTTGTCTGTATTAGAGAGAGATTCCAAGTAGTTGTGAAATTTGTCAGAATTATGTTTTCGAAGAATATTTTTTAAGGAGTTATTGAGAGTGTTGAAATACTTTTTGTCACTCGGCAAGTGTGTTCTTTGCCATATACGGCGGGCTCGACGCTTTTCTGTAATGAGTTGTATTATGTGTAAGGGTAAAACATTGGTTGTGTGGGTGGTGGGTGAGTTGTTTTTAGAAGCATCAAGTGCAGCATGTTGTAAGATATTTGTGAAGGAGTGTACTGCAGTATCTGCGTCAGATGGGTTCTTTAAGGAAATGTTGAGGGTGATGGCATTTTCTATAGTTTGACTAAATTTTTTCCAGTTTGTTTTACCCGGAGTGATAGTTGGGTGATTTTTTGTAGCAGTTGAAGTATCGTTTAGAGTGAGTAATATTGGTGTATGGTCAGAAGAGAGGTCTGAGGAATTGGTAATAGTGTACTTTATGTGGCTAGGGAGCGTAGTGATAAAAAAGTCTAGAACGTCGGGACGTCTATTGACATATGAGGGCCAATCAAATTCGAAAATCTCCTAAAAACGAATTACATTTTTACAATCATGTCATAGGCTGTTCAGAAACTGACTACTTTACTACTTAACTTAATACTATTTTACCTGTAACATTAAACCATTCATCAGATATGATACTATTTTCCTGTTGAGCTAAATTTTGGGTATTTTCAGTATCTGGTTCTACACTAATACTCTCATCAGAATCTGATTCGTATAAAACGTCACTTGGACTGTACTCACTACCTGAGTCTTCAAAATCAGAGTCATCCAGAGCAGAAAGAATACCATCAGAGTCCATTATGCTTATTAAATGACTAAATTTTAGTCGTTAAAAAACTATAATTTTTATTGCGATTTGCAATAATAATTAATATAATATATTATAGTGATATTATATTATCATGTACCTAACCAGTAACCATAGCATTAAAAGGATAATATCTATGTTGTTATGTAGGTAATATTTATTATCTATGAATTGCTTACAAAACTTAATTATTATTGACTAGATACTGGCAAATTATCACTAATAAATAAAAAAAGAAATCGAGAGTCACCAGTGATACTCAACGCATAATACACTTAATTATATTAACTAGGTACCATGAGTATCACCGGTGCTTCTCATGAAAAAAAATGGATAATCGTGATCTAACTGTTATTTAGAAAATTATTTATATAGAACATTTTTTTGTAAGATTTTTAGTTTCAAAGATATGGACTCGGTACACAGAGAAAGTTATTTGAAATTTCTATTGGTACACTAACAAAGTCCGTGTGAGAGACACCAGTGACTCTCATGGTACACACGATTAGATTTTTGAAAATAGGTCTGGTAGCCAACGTGTTAAACACATATTTAAGCGTTTAAAACAACCAATAAAAATTTAAAAAACGTATAAAACAAATTATACACAATTTGAAAATTATTTACCCTGATTAGTAATCAATTTGTCCTATAGCTATGATTTACAATTTTACATGTCTAATGATCATAATAAAATATCATAACTGGCTATTAATTACTTTAAAATTATAACACCAACATACAACAAGAGTAACAACAATACATACGTCATACATTAATATTATTTTTATTTATTTTTACAGGAAAGTAAAATTATATTTCTCCATCGTGAAGCCTATTGTTTTAATGCACGTTGCTATTAGTTTATGTTTAATCATAATGTTGTTGAACTCATTCATTATGGTAAAATCTCGAAATAGGCAAATTATTTTAATGAAATTCTAATAATTGTATTGTCTAACTCAATATTTTACTATAGTACTTTTACTATTTAATGATTTTCCGACAGGCTATTTTATCAACAGAACCATTAACCATCACAATCATAAATTTATTTAAAATCGGATTTGGAATTTTTTATTTATGTCTACAATTATTTTTGTATTGTCATTTATTCGATTATATTAACTTAAAGGTACCTACTTTAAAAAAAATAATTGATTCAAAATTTAAAATTATTTTTTCTTTTTACTAAAATTAATATTTATTAACTTGCATTACGCAGAAAGAATCTGTCAACCTGGGAATATATTCTTGTAATTGGACAAAGATGGATTTAACATTTAAAAAGATATTATTATTAACTATGCGGATAAATGATGCTAATCAAATAAAAATGAAAGCTTCAGAGAAAAAAATAGTTAACTTACAATTATTTTCTTATGTAAATACCTATTTATTTATTATCCTACAGTTAACATGATAATATGTTTATTAATAACAAAATATTACCTAATCGAACTGATTCTATATCGACACAATTTCAGGTTTTGATGACGTCTTACAACATTACATCCGTCATGGTAAAAAACATTTCGTAAATTGAGAGATACACCAAATAACAGTTAATAATCTACTATTTTATACCATTAACAGTAAGTTTACATTTATTCAATATTAATACAGAAAATAGTGAAATTATACTTAATAATATATTATATAATTCACCAATATTCTTATTTTTAAATAATTTAAGTAAGATACTGTAATAATACTATTTGGTGATATCGAAACAAATCATACCTACCTATAGATATTTAGAACCAAGATGTTCACAAATCAATAAAACTTGTAGTCTAGTATTTTTCTTAGGCTCGATTTCAAAATTGTAGAATAATCTTATTTTTTAAGTTTATACATTATATTACAATGACATCAAAACGTTTTTAGAACCACAGATATTTGTACAGGTAATTAAAATAAAAATCTAATTTGTTTAAAAATATTTCATCGCATTCAAATTATATAATAGTTACTTTAGTTACTTATTAGGTTAGGTTATCTTTAACTTTAGCTGTAACTTCTGAAATATGTCGTCGGTGTTTCATCTGATTGTGATATCTGACTCGAACAGTCTGAGATAAGGTCTCGTCCTCTTTAATGGTCAATTACTATACACTACGATGTCCACTTTTCGGTTCTGAAAAATCCTTCTCCGATAGTCTTGCTGTGCACTTCTTCAATTTGTTCAATGGCATATTTTGATATTTATTGGGCATATTTACATGCATTTTTTTTTTTTTTTTTAATGTTTTCAAGGTCATAAACAATTTTTAACCTTTTAAAACTAGGAAAGATAATTGTAAAATTTATGATATGTATTAATACAGTCGAATTTGATTAACTCGAACTCTTAACTTAAACTTTGAGTTTATCATTTTGACTGTTTTTTTAAATAGTGTATACCTATATTTCACGGAGCGCAATCGTGTTGCGTTTTTTACATGTAAAAAGGTAGGGAGAGCGCAATCGTGTTTCACCGCTGAAACTCAGGTTTATACAATTATACTGGATATTCTTGTGATGTTTTTACGTCATAATAAAACTCATAAAATAATTTTCATCACTATACGCTCTAAATTATCGTTTTTGGATTTTGACATCCATTTATTTAGATAGGTACATAATAAATAATAGTTACCTACTTAAATTAATTCGCCATTGTAGTATAGAGATGAAACATTTTTCATAGTATATTTCAATGTATTATATAATGAAATCATTTTTGAGTGGTTAAGCCCCTCCTCCTCAGCTCTCCCGTATTTGCGCCTATGACCATGATTCTACAAGTCCATTGATGCCTTAATAGCGTTTATCCGTTCGCCCCGATTAATAGCCCAATTTCCATATTTATTTGATATCCATGAGTTGGTCTAAGTGCAGCGGACAGCAGCTCTATATCACAGTTCAGTCTTTACCTAACGGCTGACGTAGATCGTCAACTGCCAACAAGTGCAGCGAGTCATTGACTCGCGATAGTTTTTTAGTGATGGCTATGTGCTGAACAAAAGCTTTTCATATCACTCTTAACACACCATGACTTCAATATTGTGCAATAATCTTTGATTTCGATTCAGGAGATATACGATTTACCTAAATTATGAAATTTACTAGGTAGATAGGTATATAATAACTGTAGATAAATCAAAAAAACATCAAACAGCATGTGTTTGGATGAATGTATGCAGTTTTCTTAAATACATATTTAAAAAAAAAAGATAATCGCTTAGAGAAAAAGGAAAAATTATACAAACTTATTATGATGTTTAATACGAAGTCCTTGAAAAATATAAAGAAATACTTTGATTGTCTGGTAACTGGTTTTAAAACTTATAAACTACCCACAGAATAATGCAGAGAACAATATGAAAAAAAATTATGGTATTAATGAAATATGTTGACTTTAGTTACTTTGATCTGGCAAGTAGAACGTCATCTAGAATACTACGACAGCTATTTATAATTTATCGTAGTTGACATAATATATCAAATTTATAATTTTTTCTATAAATTGTATAAGCATGTAATTTTTAATAAATATTGAATATGCTAGAGTCTAGTACAAATTAAAAATTCGTTTATATCCACTTATAAATAATTAATTAGGTAAATAATCCATCAAATTAACTTAATCCAATCCATACATTTAAGCATGGTAATAATATATATCTAATTTAACCGTTTCGATTTATAAGATCCTAACTGTTTACAAGTTGAATAATATGAAGTTACACCCTCCTGCATATATTTTCTTTGGTTTACAAATAAACAACAAAGAAAATAAGTGTTCATTAGAAAGCAGAACCAATTTTGTGTAATTCCATTAAACTAATTAATGAAAAGGTGCACTCAATATCTACCTACTATACAACAAAGCTACAATTTTTACAATAATTGGTACTATCATAAAATATTACTAGTACATGTATATACATTAATAATTATTAACATACTTTTAATACAAAAAATATTATTGTCCATAATATTCACATTATATGTTAACCACGGTATTTTAGTAGTGTCATTTTTTTTAACACTAAAAATACATCCATATTTCAAGTATTACATAAATACTAATTAAATTGTTAATTTGACAAGTGTAAAAATTAAATTTTCATAAATTTTTCAATAAAAAAAAAGTCACTTACATAAATTTCTTGATTTTTAAACATTTCTCGGTAATTTATTGTAATGTCTATAAAAATAATTAATAAGACAATTATAAAATTTCTTTTTAAATTAACAAATTTAAAATCAGACTTAAATTCCAATTGATAGAAAGGGACTTTAGGATGTTTCTTTTCAAACAAAAACATTGATACAGAAATAAAATAAAATTTACTTAAAATCTATAAACTATACATATATTTTTAAGAATAATTAATAAAATATAAATACAACATTTATAATGAATGATATGTTCTTATTTTTTTAGTTTTAAGATTATCAAAATGTATATTATGTGTAATTGTGTTCCAACTTAATTTATAATAATTCATCTAGTGTCTTTATAATTCTAAATTTTGAACTGTTCTCAGGATCCAAAGGAACGTTACCAGGTCTTACCAAAAGAGTTGAATTACAGCCGGCTTTTATAGCTGCTTCTGCTTCAGCAACTACGTCAGTCAAAAATAAAATATCACTACAACTTACATTTATCTCATTAGCAATATTTATATAACTGGTTTCTGAGCCTTTTAGACCCATTTTAGTATCAAAATATTTTAAAAATAAACCAGACACATCTCCATACATGGAATATTGAAATAAATACTTTTGAGCTTCTGTACTCCCAGATGAGTAAGTGTATATTTTTTTACCCAAATTGGTTAGCTTGTTTAAAGCAGGTATTACATCTTCATATAAATGACCTTTTAGAAGACCACTCTCATATCCATCTTTCCATATGTGACCTTGTAATTGCTTTAAAGCAGTAGTTTTCCTATCTTTGCTCATCTGCCATAGTACATTATTAATGACAGATTTCTTTGCATTGTCATCTGCAGATATTGGTACAAAGCCCTCAACATTGGAATCAATAACTGCTTGTGCGCGCAATAACTCTAAATCTTGTTGAAAGCTCTCATCGCCCCAGTGTTTTTCTATATAATCCTCTAAGACGTTGGTGACATAAGGAAATAATGTATCTTTAACAAAGCTAATTGATGTAATTGTTCCTTCAATGTCAAGGAGAATAACATTCTCGTTCACTGGCATTTTATATTATAGAATAGCTATTATCAAGATCTGTGAAAACAGAAATACAAGTGTTTAGTATTTTTGTAAATACATTTGTATAAATTGTTTATTGTTAGACTTAATTACTTAATTTCTAAATATTTGACACAAAAAATTTAAAAAAAATAAGTATCTACTTTTTAATGTTAAATTCTAATAGTTTATGTGAATAATTTAAAATGATAAATAAAATATATTGTACTAAGTAAACCTTTATAGCATACAATTATCTACTTTACTTTATTAATATGTACAGAAAATATAAATACCTTTGTTATAGAATATAGATAATAAAATAGATACCAAATGCAATATGCTTAAGGGTTTTAAAAATTAATTTATTACTAAATTTCATTATGTATTAGTGACATTAATCTAATCTTTTTTATGATAAAATGAGATGAGATTTTTTAAGTAATAAGAACTTAACATTAATTTTTTATAAAAAAATGTGAACCAAATACTTTAATTAAAAAATTCATAATATATTTTACTTGATGTATTTACTGAATTAATGTAACGTAAAAACATATATATATATATATTCTGATTTTAACGATTATAATATTATGCCAATTACCTAGGTACTTTAAATTTGGTACAAAATTTTGTGGTACTAACATAATCACTTTCAAATATCCATCGTGTTTGGGGACCCAACTGATCATTAAGGGTATACGTGTAAAGCAAGTACATAGGCTACCTACTATTCTCCGTAAAAATATTGGGCACCCTAAAAATGTAAATTATGCAATGCTGCAATAGATTAGTTTTATCTACACAAATTGTATTTAAGCCAGTCCCTGCTCTTTTACAGCTTACCTGTACAAACACTGTAATATCATTATTTGCTTAAAACGTGTGTTGAGCATATTTTTGTGAAGTACTCAGTAACTTCGTGTTAATAAGTTATAACTGCCTACACGGTTTGCTACCTATATAAATTATGACGAATTAACAAAATAACGGAAGTACACATATTTTACCTTTAATTTTTGGATTTACGCAGTCAATAGGAGTTCTTCGAATACGTCCGGAACAGTTTTGTAGAATAACTAGAGGTTACAATCGATAACGAACCAATAGAGAAAAAATTAATTACTAATTTATATTTAAAAAAATATTTCTCGTTTGGTGTGGCGCATACGACCGGTCAATGATAAGAATGATGTGTCGTTATCTTGTAACGCACTTACGCGCTCATCAGAAGATAAGACCATTAAGTACATATTGTGCCTATATAGTATTTAAAAATAAAAAAAACAACTGACCTTGTTGCTGTCGTTTACGCCTTCGACACAGAAGTCTGCGTCATATACCTGTAACCGTTGATTACAGAATAGGCTACCTCTATTCAGTGTTCTATATTCAATGGCCAATGCTACGACTATTGCTTAACTATTAGTTATGTAGAAAATCCGGATATCCGTATCCAAAATTTAATAACCGAATATTTCTATATTTTCTAGGGGCATACGTCAAACTATTATTTCTTGTTTATTTTAAGTTTCGTCGACTTGAATAAAACGCTGTCTAAAACCTATACCTAAATTAAAAAACAAATATTTAAACTTTTAATAATAATTAAGCAACAAGTTTAAAATATCCGGATTATTCGGATTATTCAGTTACCTAATTTAGATATCATTCGGATTAGGATATCCGGATTACTCGAATAGTATTGGAATCCTGATATTCATAAAAGCGACACCACTATTAACTATTACAATAATACAACGCACTGTAAATTGTAATATTAATCAAACATTTATTTAACAATGCTTAAGCACGGCACAATCGCATATTCGCATGTGTTGTCTCCATCTTACTAACGTACATGGAAAATTATTGTTTAGCATTAGGTAGGTACGGTAGTTTCAATTTGTTGTGAAACAAACTATTAACAAAGCGAATTGACCGATTATATTAAAATTTAAAGGTATAAACACTATAAATAGTATCCGAGTTTTCACGTGGGTTTTTATAATTTTAACGGTAATAATAATAATTATATAATATTGCTTAAAATCATCAAGCAACTGGTACAATTATTATTATTATTTAATATAAAAAAAAAAAAACCCAAAAAGTATAAAAAATGGTAATATATTTTAGTCATTTCTAAAAACAAATAACAGTATTAAATTATTTATATATTTTAAATAAGAACAACAATCATTTAATATAGTAAGATATTTTACAAATAAAAATATTAGGTAGGTAATCAAATAAATAAATATTAAATGATAATTTAATCATTTAAAAAAATTTTACAAATATTAAAACTAAAATTCAGGTACCTAAAATTTGAAGTCATATCGCATTTATGCTAATTTTTTTTAATAAATTTACATTGTATGTTTCGTCATGTTTCTAAACCGAACATAATATAATCTATATTTTTCTTACATGTTTTATTGGAAAGAAAAAGTTTAATATTTAATTTAAATAATAATAATAATAAAAAAAAAAAACAAAGCAACGTTAAGGAATATAGTATATTAACAAAATCTTAACCATTTTTGTTCAATTGAGCTCCTTTGAAAACAATTATTTTAATACCTGCATTATTATGTTCAACACTCTTTACCTCAAAACTTTACAACTACTATCTAAGTAGCTTTGTAATCACGATTTATGTAATAAATGAGTAAAAATGTTAACAAACTAAGTATATGATTCATAGATAAAAAAAAGAAAAAAGTAGATTAGAAAATTGTTGTATAGCACTAAAAGTAATTTTTTAGAAGAACTATAGAAGTATGAAAAAGTAAGAACTTATGAATCAGCACTGCCAAAATTCATTGTTCTTCTTCTTTTCACTTGGGGTACAAAAAAACGGCTACTACTTTCAACTACTTTTTCTGTAAGAATGGATTTATTGCTAACATCAATGTCTGTTTTTTTAGCACCATTAAAACTAGGCACAGGTTCTGAATAATGATCTTGTATAGTTATCAATTGAACACGTCTTCCTTTCTTTGTTTCTTGTTTATCATCTGAGGTTGAGTGCATTATTACTTTTCTCAAATTTGATTGTCTAAAAATGAACCCTTGCTCAACTTCAATATTGATAGATGGTTTAACAGTTTTATTAGTAGGACTCGTTTCAACAGGTGTGTTTTTCAAGGAACTTTCACTAGATTTATTTAAGAGTTTAGATTCTGTGACATTATTTACACACTTATAGGTATCTAAATTGCACGTGGATCGACTATTCTTTTGTTGAGATGGACTAGATGATTCTCTATTATTATTCACAGACATGCATTTAACATACTCAAATTCATTTTTGTTTGAAGGACTCATACAAGTAACATATGAACGTTTTCTTACATTAGTTAGTGCGAGTGTATTGTTATCCTTTTCTATTACTGCTTTTCTTCTTCTGATAGGAAATTGTTCAACTTCAATATTAACAGATGGTATCTGATTTTTGTTTTCGCAAGTAGATAATTTTTCATTGCAAAGTATGTCTGTTGAAATATGTTTGTTACTCATTTTTGAGTCACATTTATCTTTATGGTCTTTAAATTCTTGAGTGAATTTATTTAATCTGTTTAAAGAGCTATTATCACTTTCTAATACTTTTGTTTTTCTTATAGTTGAAACTTGTTCAACATCAATATTTATTGACGAAATTGGATTTTTGTTTTCATAAGAAAATAATTTTTGGTTAGGAAGTTTGTCTGTTGAAAGCAGTTTATTATCTGATTTTGAATCATACTTGGTTTTATTCAGAATACATGATGACTGGGCAACTTTATTAAATTTATTTAGAGTATCATCTTTTTTTAATACATTAGTTTTTCTTGTGATTGGAACTTGTTCAACTTCAACACTGATAGATGGTATCACAGTATTATTAGGACTTGTTTCAACAGATGTATTTTTAATGGAACTTTTATTAGATTTATTTGAGTGCTTGGAATCTGTGGTATTATTTGTACACTTAAGGGTATCTAAATTGCATGTGGACTGATTATTCTTCTGTTTAGATGGACTTGATGATTCTTTTGAATTATTCATAAACAAACATTTAACATTCTCTGTTGATTTATTTAATTTATTTTCGTTTGAAGGACTCACACAAGTAACATTTGAATGTTTTCTCACATTAGTTTGTGCGAGTGTATTGTTATCCTTTTCTATTACTGCTTTTCTTCTTCTGATAGGAAATTGTTCAACCTCGATATTTATAGATTGTACTTGATTATTTTTTTCAGAAGTCAATAATTGTTGATCATGAAGTTTGTCAGTTGAATGTAGTTTATTATCTGTTTTTGAATCATACTTGGTCTCTTGATTTTTATTCAGAATACATGACGACTGAGTAACTTTATTAAATTTGTTCTGAGTATTTTTATCATTTTTTATTACATTAGTTTTATTTTTAATTGGAACTTTTTCAACGTCAATATTGATAGGTGATGTTGTAATAGTTTTATTTGCAGGACTTGTTTCAACAGGTATATTTCTGAAGGAACTTTCACTAGATTTATTTGAGTTCTTGGATTCTATGATATTATTTGTACACTTTAGAGTATCAATATTGTATGTGGACTGATTATTTTTTTGAGACGGACTTTCTATTATTAGTGGTTTATTGTCTGCTTTTGGATTATATTCTGGAGTATTAATATTATTTTTAATAGATAATGACTGAGTGTCTTTGTTTAAAGATTTTATTATTTGTTTTTCTGGTGAATTATTAATCTCACATTGTTTTATTGGCGAGATGTTAATTTGGTTTAATTTTTTAGCACTTTTGAAAATTTTAGGTTGTTTATTTTGAACACCAATAGTAGATGGAGTTATTATTAGTTTTTTTTTCAGTTTAGCTGGTTGTTTTAGTTTTGAAAAAAATGATTTTTCAGAAACATTTTCTTTATCTTTTTCCTTGTTGTCACACTGAATAATTGGAGTAGTATCAAGTTCAGAGTCACTTAATGTTTTGTCTGATTCACAAATTACTAGGGTAGAATTAATATCTTTAGATTCATTATGAATAATAGAAGTTGTCATTTCTTTAAGTATATTTTCATCATAGTTAACTTCTTCATTTTTATCACTTATTATTTTATCTGTGGTAATTGTATTTTCTATATGTTGTGGCATCTGTTTTATGGATAGAGTAGTTTCGTTTTTTTGAGCTAATTTTCGACATAATCTTTTATAGTAAACTGTTTTAGGAATATCAAGGTTAGGCTTAATGGCAATGGTTGTAATATTATTATTATTTGGGTTAAGCTCTTTAGTTTTTTCTACAGTATTCTGGATTTGTTCTGTATTCTTCTTGCTTTCAGATAATTTGTATACTTCAGTTTTTTCAATTTGATAATCATTATTAGAAGAAAACATTTTTGATCTGTATGATTGTGAAACAGCTTGACTAAAATGTTAATAAAAAAATTATTATTAATATTTAATAATGTAATTTCTCAGTAAAAATATAGTCTATATTATTACATACCTTTTTCGAAGATCATCAATCATTTTATCTTTCCTCTGGATCTCACTACTAGCTGTTTTAAATAATGATGTGATATTTTTAGATAATACCATATTAACAGATTTTAAGTGAGTGTTTTCATTTTCCAATTGTTTAATACGTTGTTTCAGTTCTTGATTAAGTGTTTTTAATGTTGTAATTGAGTTTTTCAACTGTAAACATTTAATAATATAATAATGTACATGTAGTTAAGTAACAATGGTATAGATAGGAGGAGAGGTTAGAAAGTTTAACTTGATTGAAATAAGTTCACAAAAATTATTTTAAAAGTTAAGAAATTCTTTGCCCTCTTCCAACAATTTGATTTTAATAAAAAATAAAATAGAATAATTATCAAAAACAATCTGAAGTAAGACGAATAATTCTTTAGAATTTTAAAAAATATTTAATTTTTAAAAATTAATATATTCAAGAGAGTATTTAAAAACATTTACTCAAATACTTTACAAGACTGGTCATACGACAATCGATTATGGATAAATTTATAATGAGGATAATTATAGCTTAAATTTAACTATCTATACTATAAGTATTTCAGTAATACTAGTATAATAGTATCAATAATTTATTGAAATTGATTTTTATGAATTTATACATCTTCCAACATTTGAAACATTGTTAAAAAATACAATGCATATCATTATGTTTTTAATATTTTTGTGCTAATCCAATAGTACAAATTTACTAATATATCTCCATACATCTTTCTCCAGATAATACATATTTGGGAATATTTTTGAATTGACTTTCATTTCTGTTAAGATTAGTGAATACTGAATACACACTATACAAAATGTGCCACGCAATTCATAAATGCTACTAAGTACTAAATATAACAATTACATTTATCATTATAAAATTATATAATTCAAATTAATATTTATACTTACGTTATCAATTGTCAGGTCGTACTCAAAATGAGGAAGATCATCGTACAAAGATAATAAACCCATTTTTCCATCAATATTAACTTCACAAATGCAGTTGAGTAATTTTTTTTCTTCCTTTTCATTTTTACGTTGCATGATTCAATACAGTTATTAACGAAGTAATAACAATAATAATTTTTTATCGTAGACACATTTGAGTAAACTAAAAAAAATATTATCGCAAAGATCAAGTACAAATCTCATACAGGTACTGTGTATGAGTTAATATTTTCAAAAAACTAATTTAACTTGGACAACGACAAGAACGCATAGATTAAAACAATTATTACGATATAATGAAATATACAGAGTATAAAATTATACAGTTTATTTTAATTATTAATTAAATAATTTACAGATTTAGTAGTTAATACTTAATACAACGACAGTCGACAACAACAACAACATTAAATAACTGAACAAATGATAACGGCACAGCTTCGCGGGACAATTTGTGATAATAGTATTTGTGTTGAAAATAACAACATTGATAGAGAATACTTTTGAATATTTTTATTAATAATGACGTCATAGATTCGGTTGTTATTTCGTGCAAGGATTCGTTTTAAGCACACTGAAGTAAGAAACGGAATAATGAATTATCATTGTTTTGGTTTTTGAGTTCTTCAAATACGTTAGTAATTCACGATTCACATTTTACAAATCATTTTTATTTTTCATTGTGAGTATTGTGACATTTGTGACTTCTTTAAGTTGTAATCTAAGAAGTAAGAACATTCAATTTTAATTTAAGGACATATTATGATCAAAATCCAGTAACATATATGTATATATGCTTACACTATCGTTAACGCGTTGATATCGCGACAGCCGTCACAGAAAACATGCGGATTTTTATTTTTGCATTTTGTGTCCCAGCGTTTGACATGTGAAAGAAAATTGAGTATTGACCTGCATTTATACGTTTGTTAATAAGATTCAGTTCTTTGAAATGATCGTTTTTATGTTCAATCATCTATAAATCAAAATTTAAATTAAATTTTCTCTATCATTTACACTAAGTTATTGCTAAAGTACCTGTTAGTTAAACAAAGAATTTTAATCATGAGGTATGTACTTGTTCAAAAAATTATTTCAGTGTGGGTTATACATTCACATAATTCATTTTACAGGACTCCGCCAGAATTTCATTCAAAAAAATCATGTAAAAAGGATTTAGTGAAAGACGCCATTCAGTTAACAATTAGTGTTAATCGGATGAAGCAACATTTTATTTGGGGAACTGTTAATGTCATAGTATTGTCTATGCTCACTTATGATTTGTAAGTTATTATTTTGTACTTGATTAAGAAAAATTGTTTATTCTTTTCATGTTTTTAAAGTATATATTAGTCAGTCCAAAAGTATGACAACATAAATCCTAATTTTTCTTAAAAATAAAAATGTATAGTTGAAAAAAAATACTTAAATTTCTAGATTGGCCTTACCATATTCTTGGTATACTCCGTGGTGGAGATTTGTTGAATCAGTGTCATCAATAGTAATACTGTTAAGTCTTTTATATCATTTATTGTCCCTCACAAAATTATGGATAACCACTAACACCTTACACTTGTCGCCAGAACACTTCCAGACACTTGGTTTATCCAACTGTAAGCATACAATTAAATTTATGTAATAAAATAGTTAAAACATACATTCTTATTTATTTTAGCTTATATAAAAGTAAAATCACCAGATACGTCATCAAGTATATTAACACCTCCTGCAACTACAAGTACACCAATTAACTGGATATCTAACAAATGGAACAATCAAAAGTTTCAAATTTCACCTGGTGAGTTACTGTTCCAAAAATAAATATAAAATATAATTTCAAAGATTCATTAATGATCCATTTTAATACATTTAATTTAAAAAAAAATTACTATTATGGATATAAAGACATATTTTAGAATAAACTTTGTTGTGTAAACATAGCATAATTATGTACCGTTCACTTTTATAACTTGTTACTATGTCATGAATAAATATAATTTCATTAATAATATTTTATTTAAATAAATTTGACGGATTAACTTGTTTATTTTATATTCTTAAATTTTTCAAAATAAAAATTATTATTGAAAGAATACCATACCCATTGTGGGTTGTCTCAGTCTTACTAATATATAACATGTCAATTTTTTGTTTAATAGAACCAATTTAGTGTACTTAGCTTAGACATTAAAGTGAATGACCTATTATCAAACTTAAAGGTAAAAATGTCTACCCTCATCAGCTTTTTAGGATATTTTAATTTTTAAGCAAATTATGAGTATATAAAATATTAATGTTTAAAAGTGCTCTTAATTCACTTAAAAATTAAAGTATTGTAAAATACCTACGAGAGAATATTGATAATTTTCTTACCTTTAAGTTTGATCATTGATAATCTCATTCTAATATTTAAGCTAAACACATAAAATTAGTATAAATTTGTAAGATGGAGACAACATATGCTGTTATGGCTTCCTCATAAGATTAAATTTAATATGGTCAGTATTTGCCTACAGCAACCACTATAGCACCAAGACTATTACACTTATTTTTTTTTTTAATAAAAATATATGATCATGTACCTAATATTAAGTATTTTTAATTTATTGGTACATAAGTTTTAAGTTACTAATTATCAGATTATTTTAATTATTTAATATTTGTAGACAACTTTGGACCAGAGAAACAAAATAGAAGTTCAACTAAGTATATAACCAATACAAATGATGAAACTATAGAAGATTTATCTACCTTAGAACAATACCTAAAAGACTATGACAACAAAAATAGCTTTTCTTTTACTGGTAATATTTTATTATAATGCTTGACTTTTAATGCAAATCAATTAATGTTAATTTTTTGATGTGAAACATCTTATGGCGCGATACAGTAGTGAGACTGACTATGGCATGGCGACGCGTCATAGTATATAGTCATTTTACTTTACTTAAATAATTATATTTGTTTGAAGTTCATTTCACGATGTCTGATATCAGACACAGAATGTTTGGATTTATATTTAAGTGCACTTATGACTTTTAACTATAATTAAATTGAAAAATAAAAAATTTAAAGATTATTATAATTTTACAACAATTATTTTCTGAAAATAATAAATTAAGACAATAATTAAATTGTACTTCTAGAACGCGATTCTGAACAACGAAGCATGTCTTTATGGGAACGTTCTGGTTGCTCAAACACATCTATTTCTTCAATGCTACAAAATTCTATTTATCAAGTAGCATCATCGCGTAAGTTGGTAACATACAGAATATTTTGAAGCTTAAATGTTTATTTTTTTTTTTATTTTTTTTTTATTAGCTGAACAATCAAAATCTGAACTTAATGAGAGTACTTCTACTGTAGCTATGGCTTCAGAAGTATGGCGTAAATTTAAAGTTGATAATAATAAAGTTGAAAGATGGTCTGTTAATTTGAGAACTGTAAGTTGAATTTTAATTTTATATTTATTAATTAAGTTTTAATAAAATATTGGCTTTTCTTAGTGGATTTCACAAACAATTATTTCTCGATTGGTAAAAGAAATTGAAAGTGTTGATCGAGCGTTATATAATCAAGGATTTGTAGATGTATCAATAGGAAATGTTGGTTTAGAAAGACTTAAAAAAACAGCACATACAATACAAGTTGCTCAAACTATACCTAGTTTACTGTATATTATTCCGTATTTTGAAGTATCTCCAAATCAAGAATATGTAGTTCAACGCATAAGAGGTAAATAAATAAATAAATAAATAATAATGTTAACTATTGCTTTTAATAGAAGTAAACCATGTCTTGAAAACACATAACAGTTGATGCATTTCTCATCTATTTGACTTACCAATAATATGTTGGTGTCGAACAATAACAATCACTGAAAACAATTACTGATACATGTAGTATATTCATTCTTATAATTATTTATGTTTCTTTGTTCAAAATGTCTTATCTTTCATAATAATAGATTAAAAAATTACTGTTTTTCTAAATAAAAATATTTTGTTTTGATACAGTACATAAACATAAACATGTCCAAATTAAAAGACTATAAAATTTATTATTTTATTGTTTCAGAATTAGCTAAAGGTCCTTGTTTAACTGAGTATCGATGGAATGCTGGTGGAACATTTAAAGGAAAGGAATGGAATAGTGAATTACCATCTGACGCAGTTGTAAGGACTATTTTATAAAAATGTGTGATTAAAATTAATTAAGTTAACTTATTAATATAAAACTATTTTATTTGTTTTTAGCTAGTAATGCATTTATTAGCTACATACTTAGATTCTCAATTATCTCCGTTAACACGTCTTAAGGGAAAAAACCCATTTTCTGTTCAACACCTGATTAAATATCCAGAAAAATTAAAATCTGATAATAAACAAGTGGTAATATTTCAACAATCTAATATTCCACCTCATTACATTTTAAAAATTGGTAAAGAAACACATAATTTTCCAAAGGTAATACATTTTACTAACATAATTTATTATGAATTACACATTTTGAGCTTTATGATTGATTTGATAATAGAACTGTTAACAATTATGTAATATAAAAAGTAAAGTAAAAAAAAATTTTATTAATTTTTAATTTTGTTTCAGGGTCGTAATAATTTTTTCTTTACGGTCTTATTGTTCCTACATTACATAAAAACGACTGAAAATGGATTGTTGGAGAGTGTCAATCTTGGAAAAACTGGAGTAAATATGCTCTGGATTATTGAATAAATTTAATTGTATTGTTAATTTATTTTTTAAATGCTTGTAAGTTGTAATATACTTTATTAAATATTTCTCATCAGAATTTTTCAGTTCTTTTTAAATTTCTTAACCATGATAAACCTTTGTCAGTTTCATCTTTAGGGTTATATTCCAAACCAATCCATTCATTGTAGTTAAGTTCTTCTAATAGTTGAAAAATATAACTGTAATCTATTTCACCTGGGGTATTTGGTTCATTTCGTGCAGGAACTTGAGCCAATTGAATATGTCCTACGTAAGGTAGCAAGCTCTTGATGTTATTTGTTAGGTCTCCTTTGATCTGTTGTAAATGAAATATGTCTAATTGTAGTTTCAAATTAGGGCTATTAATTTTGTTCAAAACGTCAATTGCTCGTTCATATGAATTTAAATAATATCCTGGAGCTGAATATTTATTGATTGGTTCAATCAAACCAATAATGCCTTTATTTTCAAAGATTTGTGCAGCATAAGTTAAATTTTTTTCATAAGTCTGATGATTAACTTCTGTTGGTTGAGCAACGATGCCTGCCATTACATGGATCTTTGAACAGTTCAAAGCTTTTGCATAAGATATAGCCGAATCAATAGATGAACGAAATTTATCCTCCATACTTGGAATTGCTGCAAAACCTAGTTCAAAAGTTTCACCTCTGGGTGCATTTATCAGGATTTGTTGTACATTGGCATTTGTTTTTGCTTGCACTAGTTTCTCTAAGGAATCTGAGTATGGAAATGCGCACTCCACAGAAGTAAATCCGGATTTAGCCGCCAAACTGTACCTCTCCAAAAGACAATTTGCCTCTTGATACATAAATGATAAATTAGCGCAAAATTTCAAATTCATATTAAATATCGTGTCAGAATTAATGCTCTGTGAACATCAAACACTTCAGCTGAACCGTCAACTCCGAAATTGTGGCTGTCAAAAACGAAGTCTTCAACTCGAACAGATTAAAATTTTAAAAGGCCTATCGCCGGTTGTATTATAAATACCAAGTATATTATGGTTTTCGGTTTATTCAATGATGTGAATGCTTGAAACTTCGAAAATCGAAGAATTTCAAAATATAATAATCTATATTCGAATTTCGAGTTTAACAATATTACAAACAATACAAACACGAGAACGTAATATGAATGAAATTTGAACTTTCGAGGCGGGTGCGTGGCGTATCACCGAGGATATTTAGAACAATTTACTATCACAAGGTCAAAACAACTTTTCAAAGACGATCGTATTCGTCGTACGCACCAACCTCTTTGCGTTTCATCGCACCCCCTTTTTTTTTGTTTTCTCCGCCCACAAAATATCACTCGAAACAGTCCAAACTCCAAACCGCAAACACAACAATACATCACAGTCATCACTCATCACGCTAATCACATAATACAGATTATAATAGGTATATAGGCAGTAAGCACTAAGCACTATAATATTATACAGACGGTATACGACAATACGTATACAACAGCGAATACTGGAACTGGATACGTTTAGACCTATTTAATCTTTATTCAATGTATGTGCATCGCGTCCGTCACTTCACTCACTTCACTACTTCAGCAGCGGCGATCAGCGATTCCCCGTCAGTCTGCATCCTGCTCAAATGACCGTCCCGGCAACGCGATCTTGAAGTCCATTAATACTCTCAATCGTAATTTTGTAATTATTATAATCGTTTTTTAATGAGACGTGAATATTTGTTGACTGTTCAAATTATGTCTACTAACCAATAACCGTCATTAGCCATATTATCTCGGTCGAACGAATTAATTATCGTATTATACAATTAGCGTTGACCTTTGCACCCGTCGTCTAACGTCTTCATCATGAGTGCCATTAAAAGGATTGTGTCAGTCGTATATCTGACAGTAGTATTGGTCACATTGGTTCAGTGTAAGTACTTTCCGATCCGTTGGAATCGTCCGGATTCCGCACGTCGTGTGTTATTGTGTATCGAACAAAAATCTTTCTGTTTTCAGGTGAAAACTGCACGGTGAAAAAAACTTCTAATGGCACTTTTACTAGAGAACGTCTAATGACTTGCCCTTCATCGGAATCGGCGAAGGATGCAAAATTCTGTTGCTATGACAAGTATGATAGTGTCGATTGCTGCAATGGTGCTGACCATTTACGTCACATGTAAATAATTTTTCTATTTATTCGTCTAAACATTTAGATATAATTTCCAATCTTAAGCTAGTCGCAGCTTAATAACTGTAGCTTTAGACATTCAACAAAAACTATAAGTGAACGTTGTATAATTTATCGTATTAATTTATTCATTTTTAAATTTTTTTTAGAATTCTAAAGTATTTGCCAGACCTGTTAACACTTTTGGTCATAATCGTTGGTCTAATATTGGCATGTTGTATTTTTTGTATCTGCATTCCGTG
The DNA here is from genome assembly GCF_002803265.2 of Melanaphis sacchari. Lineage (NCBI taxonomy): Eukaryota > Metazoa > Arthropoda > Insecta > Hemiptera > Aphididae > Melanaphis > Melanaphis sacchari. Next base: position 97,877 of record NW_020271702.1, on the reverse strand, counting down.
TTATTGCATCATGAGTCGTCGTCGCCCGAGTTATAGTATGTATATTCTTAAAATACTCTAGTTTAAGATATAATTGGTTTGAGATGTAAATTATATAAGTATAATCTTACAGTATCATAATAACACTTTTCAAAGAATGGTCAAATTTTAGGGAAAATATGTTTCAAACTTAACTATGTGTAAAAAATCATTAGGCCTGATACTATATATATGATTTATAATGTACGATTTTATTTATTTAATTTTTATATCCTAAAAAATATCAATAACATTTACAAATATTTAAAATTAGAAACAATAAGATATTATAGTTATTTAACTATTAATTATATAAAAGGACATTTATTTAGTAATACTGTATAGGTTAAAATTCCATTTTATACCAATGTTTTGTTTTTGCATGATTCATTTGTGACTCATCTACTGCAATTTACAACTATTAATATTAAACATGAATATAGCATTCCTATCTTCATTAAACATATATTTAAGGCTATCAAAATGGAGATAAAAATATGATTTTTGCTCGCATAGAAGTTTCTGAGCGATAAAGCCACTAACATCCTAATAAAAATGATTCATAAGTTTAATATCAATATTTGCAACACATACACATTTTATAATACTAATTCGAACTTAAAATACTTAATTAAGTTGCTAAACCCTAAAAAAACATAGGCAAACCATAGACTTACAAATTTAAATTAATATCCTCAAAGTATTTTTTGTATCATTAAAATCCCAATAGTAATCTAATGTTTAAGTATCAGTATACTATGGCATGTCTATTGAATTATTTTAGTTTATTGCTAAAATATTTTTCACTAAACTTATTTGAAATTTAAATTGCAGAAATATACAAGTTGAAAAATATATTTATTTATTTATTCTATTACCTCATTTTTTTAACAATTATCACTTGAACTTAATAATTTATCACAGATTCCTTATGAAATCCAAAATTCGATGATTATTTTATAATATAATAATAATTAAGCCAACTACTTCTAGAAGTATGATTATACTTATAAATTCTGCCTAGTGAAAATGTTATACAACCCATTTATAATAATTGATTAATTAAGCACAACACCCAGTATTTCCACTTAGATTATTCCACTAGCCAACATTATCAAGTGCAGCAGTACTAATTTTAGTACTGCTACTATCAAAAGGACAATAGTTTCCAATCTACCACTTAAAAATGCTAAAATTTCTTAAAAAGAGGAATAAGGCTTCAATTGTAAGTTCATTTGTGCGTTCTCTGTATGGAGTATAGTGTATGTTTATATAACTTGGTTATCAGTTTTATACTATGTAGATTTATTTAATTTAAATTACATTTTTATGAACCAATGGTGAGTAGGTATGGATAATAAAAATCTAAATGAATTGTTTCTTCTTAATTGTTGTATGTACAGTATTTTTTCATGAAAATTTAAGGTTAATATTTTATTTTATTTTTTCATAAAAAAAGTCTTTGGTCATACTTATAAATTTACTAACAATTATAACATTCTTCTACGAGTTAAGCAATATTGATCTATTTTAATTATGGTATATAATATTATATTTATATTCTATATCACTATATTAACATAATAAAGTCCTAGAATTAAAAAGAGTAAAAATTATTTTATATTATACGTATTTACATTTTACATTATCTGTTTATTTCATGCTAACCAAATTATAAGTATTTATTTGTTAATGATATCTCTGATTAATTTTTTCTAAAAAAATGTTTCAATCTACTTGTTTAAATATTTAAGTAAAATATACTTTATATTTATCTACTATATGATATAGAAATCAGTACTAATACTAGGATTATGATTATATCAATGTTTAGTTCTTAACTAGAACAATAGTTTGTGTTTGTACTTAAAAAAAAAAAAAAAGATAAAATATTTATATTTATACCCTTTATCTAATGCCATAAAATATTCTCCATACTCAAATAATAATATGGTTTCATTATTTTTAATAACAAATATTAGTATTAGTACTTTTACTCTATTTAGTATTCATACCAACTTATATAAACTAATAATTTTAATTTTATAACTTATAATTTAATATAAAAATATAATGTTATGAAGATTTGTTGAACAAAATCACAGAAAACCTATATTTTGCTTATTAATGCCTTTAAGTTTTTACAATATTAATGAAATAACAAAAAAATATAATAATTTAAATTCTTAAAGACAACTTGTTGAAAGACTTTGAACAACTCATTAAAATAATAAATTAAAACTGTTCTGCTTTTCAAATACAACCAATTCCATCCAAAATTTAAACCATAATTATATTTTTTGTAAAATAGTTCACAATAATTTATTTAACTTCTAAGTTCATGAATATAGTGTTTTATGATCGTTTCTGTTTATACCCATTACCCACATATTTCTGTTACGTAATATTATATCATTATAAATTATTATTATTAATAACTGATTCATAAATCAATTGTACATCTGTAATTATTAGAGCCAAGTGGTAAATTGAACTCAATTTATTTTTTGAACCTATACTAAATGTAATGTAAACTAATAAATATAAAAATCTGTTAATAGAATTTCCTTTTTTTTTTACATAAAGCTTATCTTTATTTTATTATATTTAATATTTATTAATTCAAATAAAGGTATAATACTAAGTAAACGATCTGCCTCTGTAATAATTAATTAAAAAGTATACAAAATTTAAACATTTACATGATATTATTATATGAAACACTTACCATTTTAAATGTTTAATTTAATGTGTTAATCAATCAATATATTTATAACTTAATTTACGTTTTAATACATGACAAAAAAATTTATGCTTGAAACTTATCTAAACATAATAAATTTTGTATTAAAAGTAGTGATAAATTAATTTATTGTATAATTTGAATATTTTATATTTTGTTTTAATCAGAAGATTCAAATGATAATGCGAATATGGTTGCTGCTGTTTCTTTGCCCAATGAATCGCAAGAACAAAATATACCAAAAAAAGAAGTTACTCATCATTTACCACCAGGAGCTTATCCTGTTTATCCACAGTTTATGGGTTAGTACACTTTATAATTGTTGTATTTAAAAATCATTAATATGGGATCAAATATTTTATTCATGTTCTGTGTATTTTGTTATTTTGTGTGAAAACTTTCCGTCAATATTTTTTTTTAAGTTGAATTTGCTTTAACTATCATTGAACACTTAAAATTCTTTCTAATAATTCATCCATCATTATAAATAATAATAAAAAAAATAAATAAATAAAATACTTTTTTTGTAAGATACCTTAATTTCTTCAATACTTATTTGGTAACTCAATCTTAATAAAGTTTAATAAATCTTTTACCAATAATATAATATTTAAGTTGTTATTATTAAATTTCAATATTTTTAATAAATAATTTGTTGGTGATTTGTCATTTACAAACTAAAATGTTATGTTAAATGAAAATAATATTTGCATTTTCCATACACGCGTGTCATTGTTATTATTGACATGGGTTTTATTTTTTATTAATTTGAATTTAAATAATTATTTCAGGAATGCAACCATTAAAATCGACTGAAGTAAATTGTTAATTCATACATCACAATAACAATAACTGTTCTTATGAAAAGCCAAAGCATGTTATTAATATTATTATATTTATTTGTGCCATCAACTAAGTAACGAAGGTTTGTGAACGACTAAAATTTTTCTTTTTTCCATATCTTTAAATTTTTGACTTTTAAAGTCTGGCTATCAAAAGAATATTATTATCTTAAATATTAAGTTACCTAGTTTTGAACTGATTATGGTTAGAATTACTTTTCATATATGCATTAAAAAATAAGACTTGTTTGCCTTAAAATAATATACCAGCACAATATTTTGTATATATATTTATGATTTATCATCAAATATATGAGTCAATTAAGAAATAAATATTTTGAAAATAAAAATAGGAGTATTTTTGTATGTTTTGATAAACTATTTTTTTTTCTCAAATTACTTTTTGATTATTCAAAATTATTATTATTATTATTTTTTTTTTTTAATTTCAAATGTATACTAAATTTAAATATTCTAAATTGTTTTATTTAATGTGTAATAATTAGTTTTAGTTTTCTTTTCGTTGTTCCTGAGTTTTGACGATTTATTTGAAAGAAATAAAAATCGCAAGGCTGTAAATTTGTTTTCATATTATTTGTTTTCTGCCTTATTTGGTTTATTTTGTTGGTTCCTTTTCTAAACATTATTTGTCAAATACTGAAATACCAAATACGTATTAACTGAATTGTGATGTTTTACATGTGATTGACTGTCAGAATTAATTTTCATTTTAAATGAGTACTATTTTTGTGTACATTTACACAAATACCAAGATTAATATTTATTCTAATAGTAATTCAGTATCGAATTAAAATGTTTTATTTTGTTTTGTAATTAACAAAAGTTGTATGATCTTGAAATGTAATGTAATGTCTAAATAATTAGTGATTAATGATTATAATATGACGACATGTGTTTTGCTAAAACATTATTTATAATATTTTTCTCTTGAAAATTATATGGTCTGAGTTAAAACTACCATTGTAATCCGATACTATTGTATCGCTTAATAATCTCACTATGGTTGTGTATAAAGATTTCTAATTGATTCAATGTTCGTATTTGAGTTCAATAGTTGTACTATCTTAATAATAAACGAACGTTTGTATTTAATTAATAACTGATACAATGATTTTTGATAAGAATGTGTATTTAAATGTAGAATGTTTTTATTAATATAAGGTTATAATAATATTGTCTTATTTAAACAATGTACAATAATTTGCCATTTTATAAACATTTTTTTTTTTTTTTAAAGACTGGATTTATATTGTATTCATATTTTTAAGTAATGTAAAAAAATGTACAAATTTTTTTGAATTTGTTCATATTTTTATATGCAGTAAAACCTCCTTATAACGATGATCGAATAACAGAAAAATCAGTCAGCCCCCGAGTTAATCCGTCGCAAGAAGATTTTACTGTACTTTTATTACTTAATAACGACTATGGTTTTCTTAATTATTCCACAGTTTGATTGTAGAACTTTAATTGATATTGAACTTTATTTTATTACATTGCCATTTGTTTGATGTAAGATGTTCTCGCAAACGTTTTGTACGGACAAGCCAATGGTACTCAAAACAGAAAAATAACGCCACAATATATCTTATGTTTAATTTTAATGTTTCTATCAAAAATATAACCATGCAAGAATTTTAAATCGACACGAATTATTATTATGCTTTTTTTATAATAATACTTAGCCTGATACAACTTACTTATTATGTATACATAACTATATATAAATATCACATTTACATCATAAATTTAATATTGTACCTACATAAAAATTAATACTATTTTTATCTATAATTATAATTCTACCTGTGTAGAAAACATATGATTTGTATACAACATTAGTAATTTAGTTTTAATAAAACATTTATAATCCATATCAATCGATTTGTTATTTCGTCTTTCCCCTTCGACACTCTTTTATGGTGGAATTTAAAAATTAATATTTACAAGATAAACGGATCGTGTGCAATTATGAATGGATGTAGTGCACTGTCCATTCATCGATTTAAAGTGTTTACGTTTACTCCAGTGCGGACCTGGGAAGTCGAAATTCACCAAAGTTGCATTGTCTTTTCGACGCGCAATATGACTTAGCAATCTGTATCAATGCATTCTTCATTAATTATGACTTAGACTAGGATTTATATGCAATAAATAAATGTAAATTGTGCGTTTGGTTTATTAAAAATTTAAAATATGCATAAAAATGCAATTAATATGATAAACGCCAAAAATATATACGAAATATATAGGTAGATACTCAAAAAAAAAAAAAAATAAATAATACGTTTTGAAATTAATAAAATATTATTCTTGACTATCCACGCTATTCAAATGTATTACACGAAACAATTACACGGTTATTTAAATTTTCAAAACTGAACGGTCTTCAGTTATAATAATGTGTTATTATATAGGCAGAGCCGGATTTACGCCCAGGGCAGCAAATTTTTGGGGGCGGCAAATTTTGTAAGAAATGGAAAAAAAAATCGTATAAATATTTTATGCATTTATGTAACTGCGTAAATTAATATTATTGTAAAATATTTAATAAAACAGAAGTAAGTCCGTGAATTTGAGAAATAAATACGAGTAATACTACATCTTTTTTCTTGAGATTGGGGCGGCATATTTAAAAGGGCCTAGGGAAGCGTCTGTTCTAAATCCAGCACTGTGTATAGGTATTTTTGAACAGTGTCAATGCATGCGGTGCACACTGTCACACGACAAAAACGTCTATATATAGTGAGTAATGACGAAATGTACCATGAAATATGCATTTTTCGCATTTTTTAAAGTCGAAATATGGAATAATATGCAAAATAAAAACACCACAGTTCACCTCATCATGAGGTGATTCTTGGACATAACTGACAGAACTACAGAAGTAATAATCGAAAGTTGCATATAAATCATAGTCTCAGTTATATGACTATATATTATAAGCGCTAAAACTTTTGAATCTCAATCGACGCCAGTCACGCTCGTTGGTTTATGAACTTTGTGGGTTTTATCGTTTTATACATGCGCGAAGTCCCCCCCCCCCCACCATTACCAAACTTATTTGCATAATTTTGGTGTCATTTTTTAATTTGTAGCTCAAAAGGGTGAGGGGGCTACATGAAATTGGCCCCCTTGTCTTATTTTGCTTATATAGTGGGCTGGGAAATAATTTGCAAAATGATAAATTTAAAAAAAATTGGTCATGGTGGGGGGCAACTTCACGCAAGCTCGTTTTATATGGCTTTATATTATGTTGTAGTATTTTTTAGTCTAATATTTATTGTATATGCGTTCTTATACCTACGCGGCTACCCTTCAAAAAGACAACGTTAAATCGGTGGAAAGCATTAGAATTTAGTCACTGTGACCAGTATTGGTTATCAGAAAACTGTTTGATTTACTTTGCTCCGAATTTATTATATTTTATGTTTTGTCGAACATCGTGACATAGCAACCTCTTTGATCACGCCAAAGTATTTCGAGGCTTATGTTATAACTTATATTTACATTTCGATGTTACAAAAAAAAAAAAAAACCCTCCCCCCCGATCAAACGAAAGCTCGAAAAGTTCGTTTTAATTATACGATTTGACAACGTCGCTGTATTTTGAGTAAATTTTGTCCAAAAATTTTGTAGACAAGTGTATTTGAAAATGTTATTATTATTATTTAATTAGCTTTTAGCTAATCATGAAAAAAGCTGTTCGTTCGATATTAAAAAATTACACGCGTAGATATACAATTTACATCAGTGGAGTCGTTTTGATGTTCGAGAAATCGTTAAAAAGCAGCCAGACGGGCTAGTTATCGGTAAAAAAACATGACTAATGACTAGGTATAATGAATAATGAATATTATCAACAATTTTGGCCCCCCCTTCCCCTCTGTTCAAAACTTAAATAGCAACGACGCGTATCTCGGGGGTAGGTATAAACTATTATTATTCGTCCACAAAATCACCGATCTTCTTCACACGTTTTTGCTGCGACCGACTAACTTTTGATACTTTTATCAAGTTTTTTTAGGGGCGAAAATCTCGATTAAAATAGTGAGGAACCATCGAGGTTGCCGACTGTGGTCGCGCAGAAATAACACGCACTTTTGGCTTTTATCGACACTCTAAAGTCTATAAAGGGTTTAAATGGAAAATTATTGAGTATGCGTATACATATAGGAATTTAGCACGACCCTGCACAGTATGCAAATGAACAGTAATTAAATGAAAAAAATAGTTTATAAACACGTCTTGCCGTAAGTCAAATATCAATATATATAAATATTTATAAGTACAATTTGTTTTTCGATTTCGATGAATTTTTTTTGATTTTTTTTTTTTTAGGGTAAGGAAATTTATCTATCGGATACCGCTTCTATATATGTGTACGTATATATATCTACCGTTGCTGACAGCACAGTCGCCGACTTATGAACTTTTTAAACCTCGCCCACGACGAACCATTCTCTTTCCGGACATCCCCAATCCGCATCCTATTTTCCAGAGATCGAGCCCGCGCCCATTCAACCCCGGACCCGTGCACATCCCAGCCGTCGGTGTCTACGGAACTCTGGCGATAGTCGTTTACCGTCAAGTCCACCGCGTCAAATTCGTCGCTAGCGTACGACACTATGACCCCGCTGCTGTAAAAGCCGGACTCTTGCAGCTCATCGGTGACCTGCAATTCGGCAGCGCAAAAGTCGAATACTCGCTGGTCGGTAGCCTGCAGCTTCAGCGGGTTCGGAGCTTGCAGGCCGTCCGTAGCACTGTTGCACGAGTTCCGGTCGGCCGCCTCGACTACCTCGCTGTGACTGGGGCGCTGCTTCCGGGTCGGGGCTGGACGGTTGCACTCGACCGGCGACGGACGATGCAACGCTTCCGTGCTGGTCACAATTAATCGTTTCCGGGCCGCGGCGTGGACTACCGCCGCGTCCGTCTTTCCGGCCGCGGTCATCGATTTGTACGCACGTCGTGATCTCTTCGACGACGGTTGTCGAATGACGACCTCGAACTGCGTCGGAGTCGCCAAATCGAGCACCTGAACGATCGATCGATCTGCACATTTGCAACTGTCGTCCGGCGCCGTCACGGTGCAACTGCAGTTCCGATCTCCCGTCATCGCCATGTCCGACGTGTTGTTATTGATATCTATCTATACACATTTGACATTTCGCTTCGCAGGTTCTCCGTAGGCCGCGTTTACGCGGTATCAGTGGAGTGTCAAGTGTAATGTTCAAATTCCCGTTCCGTCGCTGCAGTTGTTGTGCAGCTGTGGATATAGCGTTAAAAGTTAAAACGCGTTAATACTTAGATATATAATAGTATTATTAGTATTTATATACTTAAGTCCTAAATACTAACCAATATAATATTAATCGGGCGAAGTGAGAATATAAAATATATTACATAATATCATATAGAACCCCAAAAACTGGTGAGTTTAAAAACTCGACCTCTCATAGCGACTCTATACGTTACCCCTAAGGGATACATGAGTTTATCTATAAAAAAATGCATAGATAGACGATAGACTTATACGGAAATACTTTTAAATTATTTTGTTTTTATCAAGGCTTTTAATCGTCGAAAAATTATTGCTAAAACGTTTTAGAAAAAGTATATAATTGTCAATAGTCATACGTCTACATATTTAATAAGTTATTATCAAGACTGAAGAAATATATTATATTTCGTACAATATTAAATAATTAATTTATGATAGTCAAAAAGAAATAAAATCCATTGAAATTTGTTAATTGTGAGTAAGTATTTACAACCAATAACAAGCATTATATCAGATAGGTATTTCAGTATTTGAAAAAGTAAGTAGATAACAAAACCTTAAATTAGGCGTAGGTGTTTAAATTTCAAATCCTACAGAATATTACAATCGGTGTCAACCTACCATATTACATATTTTCATCTTAGATTTATTAAAATATTTTAGCGTTTAAAGTTCTACTATGAAAGTTGTATTACACAATTACAATTAAAAATATAAAATATTATTGTACTAAATAGGTACTATTATAATTAAATGTTATAAATTATAATATATTTTACAGATAGGTTAAGTTACTCACCTAATTGTCTATTGTAATTTGTAAAATAATGTGTAGGTACCTACATCGTATTATAAGGTACCTGTATGAGTAAAAACAAAAATATGAAAATATGGTTTTAGTTATTTTGTAATTATTTAAAAACACTATCCGTGAGTAGATATTTAAAACTGTTAACGTATTTTATACACACGATATAGTTATTAGTCAATGACGTGCTCAAACGATAAATACTTTCGAAAAAAATTAACTCAGTCTACCGTAGTATTACTAATATTGAAATAAATTATACTCTAATAGCAATGTAAATATAATATATATCATAAAATATATTCAATAATAATAATAGGCTCGCAGACCGTTAGCAGAATCGTTTTTCATATGCAATGATTTATTGCTGAATTCAAAGTCGTCACACTCCTCAATGGCTCAATGACGACGATACGGTATACATTCTACACATTTTCAGTGTATCAGAGCTGTCAGCTATGTATTTTTTTAGTATGCGTGAACGTACCTATATCCAAGTGCGTAGGTACGTTATAAACCTATATAGGGTCATGCTGTACAAACTTTGAAATTATTTATCAAATCATATAAATTTACAACTCGATTACTATTTAAATAATAACACTGAACACTGATGCAGAGTGCAGACTAAGTGATAATAAATTAAGAGGGTGGAATTCAAAATATTGCAGGTATACGAAAAAGGTTTAGAAACTTAGATACAATTGTGTTGAAAAATTAAATCGGTGCCTAATAAACATTTAAAAGACAATAGTTGTTAATTATCACAATACATACCTTCTTTATTTATTTATTATTTTTACGATTGATTTGAAATTACAGGCGACAGAGCTTCTAATTTATATGTAGGCTACAGCAACATTGCTATTAAAAAAAAAAAAATTATAAAAAATAACTCCTTATAAATGTATAGGTGAATTGATGTAATGAAAAACTATTTATTTTTTTTTTTTTTTTATTGATATCGGTCACTTATTTATTTTTGTGCTTGATACTTATACGTCGGTGACCTTTGTTTTATTTTTTATTGATATTTTTACAAATATAACTTATATAACTATAGGTATGAGTAATTTAAATACATAGGTATAATATATTTTATAATAATATATAGTTTGCTGTTTGTGTTTGTCCTTGTACATATGTGAAATATTTGAAAACGCACTTTTAGAATAATTGTTTAAAACATACTTACATTATTACTATTTCAGTATATTATATATGACTATAAAACCAATTCACAGTTTGGCTGTATAGTACGTATACGCATTATTTCTGTAATTATAATAGTATCTATTCAATTGTTTTTATTTTTCAGTATATTAGCCATAGACCAAATAGTGTGTACCTACACATATTGTCTCTGCACAAGTACACACCAACAGCTCAACAAAACTAAAATAAATAACACTACTTTATACCCATATGAGTACCTACCTAATTGTTTAATAAATAACTAGATTTATGTTATGTGCCGCAAAATACACTGTGATTAAAATATAAATTTATGATAAATCTGTTGACCTCAGTTCACACAAAATTCGCGTATATATGCATGATATATGATGAATTAATGTACAACCAAAACAAATAACGAGATAAGCGAAGCAAAACGAACGTCCATGAACGAAGCCGCATGGTTAAAAAAGTCTATCCTATATAGGCTATAGTCACGGTACCAACTGACATTATATAGGTACCTACGTTTTTATCGGACAAAATAATTACGTTTTCAAATATAAACTGTAGTCAGTAAGCATTTTTGTAATTATTTTTAACATTTAATTAAATCGTACCATTTTGATATTATAATACATCGCGGATTGCGCTACTGTTTTTTTTTTTTTTTTTTTTTAATTATTTCCAATGTATTAATATATTCATTCGTATACGTTGACATGTAATTGTAGAAAAATTAGACACACGACTTTTTAAACGTGATATGCGCTTAGTGTGATATTTTAAAATTAAAATATTTAACAGAACAATAGGAGAGATAAAAACCTAATCAATTTAATGAAAAAAAAATAAACTCGGTCACAAGCTCGTGCGTTTACTAAATAAATACTTAAAGAAATAACAAGTTTTACCTAATTCGGAGAAAACTAACAAACGAATGTTTTGTATTTCAATACAAACTGTTTTCTAGGTTCTGATATAAACGATATAGTACCTCGAAATTTCATTCAAATAACTAATATCGAACTTAACTCTTATAACTACGATTCTCTAAGCTTACCTGAGTCCTGTATTGAAAAATTAACTTTGAATTTTTGAAATTTGAATGTGATATATGCTCGAAATAAAAACTTGTTCTTAAAGCATTTAATGCTACGATTTTTACAATTCGCTTTACGGTTTGCAGTTACGCGAATTCGATTTTAAGTTACAATATATAGGTAGAGGTACGCGTTGAATGTCGATGTATACGACGAATGGGACGGATATCGAAATTGAATTTATTTCTAAGTTTGTTTCGCTTTTCACGTATATTGAAAGTGTTGCGGACTGCAGTGGTAATATATCTGCTGTTCTTTTTATCACACAGAAGTCAGAAACAAATATTGCATATTATAACAATTTAAATGTATACCTATATTTTTATTTGCATTACCTGCATGTCGTTAACAAACAAGTGTTCGTGTAAATTGTAATTAAACCAATGTGATTTATTCCAACGGGTTAACGACTATAATAATGGGTATACGTCATTATATAATATAAGTATAGTGCATATTATGTTAAGTACTTATACCAATAAACACTAACATTTATTTGCTTTACCTACCTAGATTTTTACTCGAGACATTTTGAACTGTACAGAAATAATCAAATCTATCAAAATATCTCGGTGTTAGAATTTCAAGTTACATTTGTGTTAACGTTGGTATACATATTATTTTGAATATACATAATTATATTTTTTATAATGTGCTTGTGCTTAATAAATCTGTATTATCGTCATAAATACTATATTTATACATATTAAATATGTATTTATAATCAATGATAATAATATTAATAATATGTAAATTCTTATAGTATGGTCTTTTGAAAAATCATGTTTTTTCGAAAAAATAAAATATAGGTAGATACATAAAATTAAATAGCTAATAGGTATAAATAAAATTAGTAATACTTTTTAGAATTTGAAATGTACTCGTAATGTTTTTTTTTTTTATTTTTTTTTTTTTTTGTTGGTAACATAATAAATAATTTGTTTCAAATTATAATTAAACAGTTATAAAGTATTTATCTGTAAAAATGTATACATTTTTAATTTTTTATGTATAAATAATTATCGAGTTGAGCTATCGATAAATTAATAATAACGATACTCGTAACACTTTACAGTTTATATCATACAGATCTATTTTGTTGATTCTAAAATATTGATTATTTTATTACACAAATATTTACTGAATGATGCACGATTTTTTTTCCGTATCATTACTGTATGAAAAATAACAAAAATATTTAATTATCTTGCTATGAGTTACAGTTTATTCCCCCTCTCGCCGTAACCTTTTATAGACTGTATTGCTATAAACTACAATAGATTTACGCACAATCGATATTTTCGTACGCCAATATCAGTTAATATAACGTAACGCAAAGACCTTAAAAATTTTGTAATCGTGATTATTTTACTGAATTAGTGAATTGGACATTTAACATTTCATTCACTTTGTTTTTTATTTGATCAAAACAGTTTCATAACTATCAGAAATATGGTACATTAATTTTTATATAGTGTTAATTGTGAACTATAACTATGATTCGTTCACTGCAGGTATCCCTCCTCATTGGATAACGGGTAGTTTTTAAATTTTAACCTATCCAAGACCAACAGATACGACGTTAAATTATAATAATTAACTGCTCACTAATACTACATACTACTGCCCATATAATGTATAGTCAAATCAACTTAAATTTAATAAACATGTATTTTCAAAAATTTAAAAATTTCGAATGTCATCGTGTATATCACATAGGTTTGTAAAATCAAAGTTGATTAATAACTAAGCTGCAGCCGTATGAAGTCAAAATAAATGTATGTGGTAGTGCAATACGAACTAAAATCGTTATTATTACTCTGAGGCAGCGATTCTCAACCTTTTAACTTCCGAGTATACCGCACCTACACATCTAGAAAATTTTCACTCACCATTTAATTTAGAAATATATTAAAATATTAAAATTTATTAAACAAAAGTAAAATTAAGCATGTACTATTTGTTAAAACATAAATCGACCAAGCATTACAACATTATAGAGATTATCGTTTATCAAAATGCCTATCTTTAATGTGAGTAAAACCGACTATTTTGTTTATAGTAATCAAATAAACGAAATAATATTTTATGTATATAATAATATTTTATTTTATGATAAATATTTATTTTTCATTCAAGTACCACCTTTGAGCTTTCTGCGTACCACTAGTGGTGCACGTACCATAGGTTGAGAAACGCTGCTCTAAGGCATCGTTCGTGGCTCGCGCAGCAAACGATGCGTGGATTATTTTCGTACATTTTGATTCTGACCATAATGTCCGCAAGGTCATGCCGCTTAATTATAATTTCTTTTAACTTTTATAGAATACTTCATACTGTATAAAATATTTTGTATAATTATAGTGCATTTAATGAATACTACATTTTTTAAATTCTCGATATATCTTTATTGATATGATCGTTGCATGATAAATTCGTATCTTTGGTGATTAGGTGGGGTGCTGCCGATTTTATAAGATCACTTAACTCTGCTTAGATCATAACATTGTATACGATCCAAGACATAACTGTACACGTAACGTATTGAATTTTAATAAGATCATTAAATAATAATCGCTAGATCCATGTCCCATGAATATGAACGTATTTACGGACACCTAATCTTCTATTTTGTTTTTTTTTTCTTATCAAATTCAATATTTAATTGTAAAATGTATAGCCATCATATTATAACTGGTGATTTATATGCAAATTCCAGCAATTTTTGTAGAATTAGATATATTCTAATGATAATTGCTCTACTTATTTTGAAAATTATTATACTTTTTAGGTATTTTAAGATAGATATTTAAATATATTGTTATTCTTTCCATTTTTTACAACTATGACATTGTACGTTGAAACAGTTTAAATAATTTAAAGATTCCCATTGTAATTTGTAATTTGAGAGAAGTTTATTTAGTGATTAGTGAATGTATTAGAAAAATTCAATTAGCTCATTTGAAATAGGAATAAGCAAAGGGGTTACTTTCCAAACCACTATGACTTTACATAATATATAAGCTGCAGTAGGTAGGTAAGTAAAGCAAAGTAATAATTTTAATCATTAACTGTTTTTTTTAAATTATTATTAATTATAGAAAAACATTGCATCTTAATTTTAATCAGAATATTTTTAAAGTTTAAACGAGAATTTTTATAAAGAATAATATTATAATTATAAATATAAATAATATAATATATATTTAATAAAAAAAAAGTAATTAGGTATTGTTTATTTTATTTTTCTTACGTATAAATTGTACATTTACTCTTGCAGCGTATGTGTAACTTAATTTTCATTGTAATAATTTCTGAAGTTTGGTAGGTACTTAAAACATAAATATTATCTATCAAGGATAAAATAATGTTACATAATATTATTACACCTAGTAATATTCATAGTAATATAATATAAGAGTTTTGATAATTAATATTTTATCAATACATAATTTATTACTTATTATTAATTATTTAATTACTATAATTAATTACCTAATAATTTTTATTTTTATTTTTAGTTAGATCTTATAACACTTATAACGTATAGGCCGTATAGCAAGTGATAAGACATTCAAAATCTCTTACAAAATATATAAGTTAATGGGAACATGTCAATCATGATTTTTTTCTACAGCTCAGATCCATTGACATAATGATATGTACATATAAATATATAATATAGATATTAAGTATATGATATTTCATTATTACTAGATATATTATGATATGTTAAGTATAGATGAAAGTAAAACGTGAATTGATCCAATCAATCCAGAAACTAAAATATACATTTTTTCGTATTTTATATAATCTGTGTTAGGCTTTGGATTACTGTGAAGAAGGCCTTTACCTCAATCCCCTTCAAAAATGTGTTTAAACCATACCCATAAACATAAGTTAATCAAAGTTTCTAAATCAATAATATATAGTAACAGTATTAATCTATATATCCATAGCTAACGTTTTAATAGTAAGTATATATAATATTAGTTACGGGCATAATTCGAAATCGGACAAACCTCAAAAACGCCCAAGAAAAACGCAATTTGCCAACGATACTTGAGCAAAACGTTATATTCCGGTTTTTGCTTGGTCAAATCTATAGTTGTAACCAATCTTATTTGGAAAAAATTGTAGCGCCTTAAATACTCTGATATTAATTATAAATAATTATAAGATAAATATTATTATTCAATTATAAAAATATGATTTAATACGCATAAATAATAATTAAAATATAATGATACTGGGTAAAATGTTAATTTTAAGAATTAATAAAGTTAGTACATTTAATCATGAGAATACAACGAAAATACATTATTGAGGTGCTTACATACGTGATTAATAATAATAAAATTATATAGTTATTAATTATTATCTTCCAGTTAGCAATATTATATTACTTAAAGTGTATGTGTGTAGTGTGTACCTATAATATAAGAAGTAAGTAAAATACAACAACAACGATAAATTGACTACGTGTGGTCATTATTAATCATAATTAAATCTTACGATAAAATCACTACGATTTTGCCAAAATGAGATTGGTCACAAGACTTACAAGTTACAACCAGTGGCGTGGAATGTACTTAAACAGTATATAGTAAGTGTTGATTACAATTTCAGTAGTAAAATGTTATGGTTATATTTTTATGACCAAATAAAAATTTAATCTAAGCCATGATCAAGTTGTAATAATGAACGATTATATATTATTATTTAATGTTTATCAACTTTGTTGATGGTATTATTTTTATGATTTTATTTTTTGGTTTTGGGCGTTTTGGCCATCAAAAGATAACAAGTACCTAGTCGATTAAATGTCTTCCGAATCTCCAGAACATAAACATTAAGGTCCAATACATTTTCTAAAAATTTGAGAAATATGACGTGTATTTAAACGATTCCTTATTTTATGTATGAGACTAGTACAGTTCATACAAATAGAATAATTAGATTATAAATAATTGCATTGGAATTATTATATTTTGGAATAGTTTAAAGTATAAACTATATGAGGGATAGGTACTGACAAATTATAAATAAATCCATACTTTCCAACCAGTGTTTATTTCAGGGAATAATCGGGAGGAGGGGGGTAATACCCCTAGAAAAATGTAAGTCTTACTACGTCAACTAACAATAAAATAAAATAAATATTATGATAGAGGTTATGGTTGTACTGGTGGCCATTACTCATTAAATAAGATCACTTCTTATGTGGACAAAAACTACAAAAATGATAATGTTCCTATGTAATTTAGATTTATTTTTACTTCCCTTCATTACCTATTTGATCTTGTTTTATTGTACCCTTTTAAAAATTTACGATATCCCCCCCCCCCCCGGGATAGAACTCTGAAATAAACACTGCTTCCAGTATTAAGTTAGTAGAAGATGACAAAATAATTTTGTAAAAGAACTGCAAAGAATAACTCAAGACAACGATACCTAAATTAATTAGGTAACTTAGTCACTAAGTGATGACTCGTGTAGTTATGTAACCCATACAAAGTGGTAACTAAATTCGATAATTTTAAAAAATTGATCTATCAAAAATATGAACTTGTTTCATACACAAAAAATAGATTTTAATAAAATCAAGTTGAATTGAATTGTTTAAAAACAAGGCTAAGGAGGTATCTTATGAGTACCTCGGTAAACAAATAATTTAAAAATTTTTCTTTTTTTTTTAAACAGCGATTTTCATATT
Organism: Melanaphis sacchari; assembly: GCF_002803265.2. Taxonomy (NCBI): domain Eukaryota; kingdom Metazoa; phylum Arthropoda; class Insecta; order Hemiptera; family Aphididae; genus Melanaphis; species Melanaphis sacchari. Next base: position 80,169 of record NW_020271702.1, on the reverse strand, counting down.
TTGATAACAATTTCAAAAATACTAGAATTTACAATTTTTTAGGGCATGTTTTGATACTTTTATATAACTTTATCTGCATGCATATTTAAAAATAGGTTAATAAGTTAACAGTGTAAATACTGTGTAAGCTAATGGGTAAATATTATTATTTAAATTCTGGTTTATCAATACAACAAAATAAATAAAATAAAAGTGAATAATTCTTTGGTTAAATTAATTTTACATGAATTATAAAACATTTTATATAAAAAAAATTAAAAATTAGAGTCTATAAGGAAAAGGGGGCAAAGGGCCTCCTTGGGTCTCGGGTCCGCGGCTGATTCTATCATCGGAAATTCATAATTATTTTTTTTTTTTTACTTTGCTATCACTTAAATAACAATAATAAAAATTATCAATATTATTTTTAAATTTCCACCTTAAAATTAACAAAGCAATAATACGAAAATTGCCTTAGCAATGGTTTACCTAAAATGAAAACATTATCATTACAGCGACTCACTCGATGACGAAATTCATTCGAAATCGATTATACAGCAAACTTGAAACTAGCTAAAGTAGTAAAGTGACATCCACAATTTTATTTTACCGTTTACACCATATCCCCTTCTCACACATCCAGAAGGCCGAATCGGCATTATCCTATAAATAGAGGTAGGCATATTCGGATATGCATTATAATTTATGTATGATGGAATAGCGCAGCAGCAACTGGTTTTTTCAATGTCAAAGTACAGATTTTGATCGGTCATAAATGTAAAATTGTAATATTTCAATTAATTCAACGATTGTCCGACAACTATTCTACACACCAGACACCACACAGTAGTTACTAGTTAAGTATGTGTAAATGTGTAATAAATCATACTATAACAATACAATATTTTACATGTTACAGTTAAAACTTGGGTACGTATTATAGTGATGATCAAGTTATAGACCAGTTACTCCCGCTAACTTCACGGATGACCAAAATCATAGGTCTAAACACCAGGTGTATGCTTAGTGTACAGCCGTTACTCGTTAGGCGACCCAAACGTTGTGTTATTAATGCATTTTGATTTTTCACCGTTGTTCGTTATTACCGTTTTAACTATTAACGTTTGAAGTGTTCAGATAAACGTTTTAATTTCTTATCGGCGTTATAAATTTAATCAAACTAAAACATTTAAACGCACTGATTGCATTATTATTAGTGTACCTATATTACACACAATAGGTATCGTTATTGCACTTACATTAACGCGTCGGATTGATGCAATACCTCTTTTTATTTAATTTTTTTGTATAGATAATTTTTGTTAGTTTACTTATGAGTGTGTGTTCAATGTTTACAATCTGCGATGTTTGTTTATGGCAAATAGCCGAGTGGTAAAAACTCGTTACCAGATTTGGCCTTTACTCTTAACAACCATGCTATAAGTGTATTATGAACGGTCGAAGGTAAATCACGTACGCATTGATTATTTTTATATCGGCACCATAATGTTCATTGATGATATTCTATTTTTGTTCATAACAAATTGCAATTCCACAAGGAACGTCCGCGGCGGCAGTCAGGTCAGCTATTAGGCATTATCCAATTAAACGCTAGTCCGTCGTCCCCACAAAGTCCACCGTCTGTGTGCTTGCTGCGCAGTGAACTCGAACTCACTACTTAGTAAAGTCAAGTCACCAGTAAAGTAAACCACGCCCGCGCGCGCAAGTCGTCAGTCGAGGTTCCTTGTTCGTTGTTGACGCGAATGCGAAATTATTGAATTGCGTCCGTCAGTATGTTATACTCTTTGGAATCGTTTTTCTGATAACACCACCACGGGTACATAATAATATATTAAGCACAATAACATAAAACATTGATACAAATCGACTGATAAGATACGGTGTGATATTATTATTTTAAACTGATAGTACAGTTGTGATATTGCGGCGATAACCGAATAATACATTGTCATTTGTCATTTTGTTACGATATCCTTTATATTATAATAATGCTTAGGTCACAAAGGAAAGGCTATTAAGCCGTATTCCCGTTTCAATTATTTATTCAGATCTAATCAGACGTCAGTTGTCTGTATAAAAACCTCAAAGACTGACTTACAAACAATAAAACGATTCCTATTACAAAAAAAAAAAAAAATAAATAAACAAGTACGTTTACTTACCTATAAAGATTTTGGGTAAGCATCGATTAATGAAATATATAATAAATTATAATTTTACATATGGTTAAGACTTGTGTAAATATTGCATTTAAAGTTTCACTGATTAAGTCGCATTTTTCGATTTCAATGTTTCATTCTCAATTATATTCAAACAAAGCATTTTATTTAAATATAAATATTTATTGTCTTGTTTTTTTTTTTTTTTTGTGCTTAATTAATAAAAATAATAAACATATTATTATAACACCACAGCGTTTTTAAAATAGATTATTTTTTTGCTGTATGATTTCATTGGTTATTTTAATGAAGTATTTTATGACTTAATGCAAATACTTTTAAATAATGAAATCTGATGAGTTCAACTAAAGTATATTTGATAAACATGTTGATTCTTTAAAATGTTTGGAGGTTTTCAGATTTTTAATCATGTATGCTAATAAATTCTATATTATATTTAATTTTTATCAGGATGTTTACCAAGAAACACTTCCAAATCAAAAATTACTGAGTAACAAAGGATATACTAATCATGATTCGTGCCAAAGTAATGAAACTTTTTATTATTTTTATAATTAAAATATACTCAATACATGACATATATGTTTATATTTTTTTTTGTTCAGAATGAACCATTTTCAGATTTGAATTCAAAATTACGTTTCCGAACTAAATCATCAAGACAATATGATATTTTACCAAAACATGTTAAGGATGCAGTATTCAAACATGAGAATAACTCTAAAGGAATACGATCAATACCGGCAGGACCACATCATTTATTATTATGTATTGTAATTTCGGTTGCTATTTATACAGTTTTAGCTATACTAGAAAAAAGTTTACCTGAACCTGTGACAATATCCAATGAACACAATCATCCAGACCGATTTGTTGCTGAAAGAGCCAGAGATCACTTGGTTAAACTGACATCGATAGGACCTAGGCCTGTAGGAAGTAAAGAAAATGAAATTTTAGCAGTGAAGCTATTATTAGATGAAATTAAGTTAATTATTAAACAAGCTGATCCTTCACATAAAATTGAATGGGATCTTCAAACGGTTAGTGGATCATTTTCATTGCAATTTCTTGATGGCATGACAAATGTGTACAGGAATGTGCAAAATATTGTTGTTAAAATTGGTCCTATTCAAACATCTCGTCATAGTTTGCTGATTAATTGTCATTTTGATTCAGTCGTGGACAGCCCTGGTAATATAAAAAAAAATTTCCAACATTTTCTATTTTTATTAATAATTTTATTTTATAGGAGCAAGCGATGATGGTGCCAGTTGTGCCATTATGTTAGAACTATTACGTGTAATATCACGCCTTAAAATGCCTTTAAAAAATAACATCATTTTTCTTTTCAATGGGGCTGAAGAAAATATGATGCAAGCGTCACATGGGTTCATCACTCAACATCAATGGGCCTCTAGTATACGGGCATTCATAAATATGGAAGCTTGTGGTGCTGGCGGTAAAGAAATACTGTTTCAAGTTGGTCCTAACCATCCGTGGCTTTTGGAAGTAAAACTTGAAATTCATAGCGAGTTAAATTTATTAAATTAAGTATTTTAATTTTTTTTTTTAGGCTTATTCGGATACTGTGCCCTATCCTTTGGCTTCTTCTATGGCTCAGGAAATATTTCAAAGCGGTATTATACCAGGCGATACTGACTATAGAATATTTCGTGACTTTGGCCGTGTTTCTGGTATGACAATTTAATTATTGAATAATAATATTTTTAACTTGTAGTTTTATTTGTTTTTTTAAGGTCTTGATTTCGCTTGGTCAGCTAATGGTTATGTTTACCATACTAAGTTAGACACGGTAGATAAAATTCCTCTTGGTACATTTCAAAGGACTGGAGATAATATGTTACCTTTAATCTTAAAACTAGTGAACTCAGTTCAAATTTCAGATGTTGAAAAGTACAGCACAGGAAATTTAGTAAATAATTTATTATATATTTATCATTATGAAGATATAATATGTTAATTACTTTATTTTATAGGTGTTTTTTGATTTTTTGGGTATATTTATTGTTCATTGGAGTGAAGTATTATCTGATATAATCAATATTAGTGTGATTATTATTTCCCTATTAGTAATTTTGTACAATGCTAGTCATACTCATGTTACAGGTAAAACATTTTATTACATTGATTATTTAAGATATATCAGATATAGTAACATATTATTTGGTTAAGATGGGACCTTTTTTGTTTAGGTTTTAGTGTAAAAGATTATTTTAAATCATGTTTTAAGTGCTCAAGCTTAAATATATTAATATGGTTAACAACTCTATTCACAATAGCCGTATTATCACTGACTGTTGTGATGCTTGATCGCCGTTTAAGTTGGTTTGCTCAACCAGCTTGGCTCTTATTTTTATATATTACACCAACTATTTTAGTACCAATGGTTCTGTTGGTTTTATTTGGTCGTAAATTTCTGTGGGTAAGGATATCAAATATACAGGTTTGATTAAATATTTTAAAATCATTGATTATTTTTGTTCACAGGGTAAAAAAGGAACCCATTACCCTCAGTCCTTAATGTACTGCATTTCTCGCGATGGCAATCAACTGTTGTACATTATGATTCTCTTGCTGTGTGTATTGCTGCGTATTAGGTCAGGATTTGCAGTTGCCCTCTTTGTTACTAGCAACACTATCAGTATTATATTACAGAACACTGTACTAAATAATGATTACGGTACAGTGTATTTTAATTATTAATATTTTTCAAAAAATTAAAACTGATTTTTGTAATAATTAGGCTATAAAGTATTGTGGTTACATTGGGGCTGTATGCTAGTACCATTCATGTTGTCTGCTTACATGATACAAGCGGCGCTTCTCTTGGTGGTCCCTATCATGGGTAGATCAGGATCTGGAAATCACGCTGAATCAGTCATGTCACTCATAACATCAGCTATGTTCACTCTTGTATTCAGTTTCTATGTAAGTTGAATCATAGCAGGCACAATTATTAGCGATGAATTTTTGATACATTTATGTTTAATACATATTTATCATCTTTTTGTTCAGAATCCATTGGTGTTACTACTTCAAAAAGTGTATACTGTGTTTAGTTCATTGGCAGTTGTGTTATTAGTTTCATTTCTAGTTTTAGTATTTACACCACTCGGATTCCCGTATTCTGGCGATCCTAATAATTTGGCACCTCAACGGTTTATGATAGCGGTAATTTTTTTTTTTTTTTTCAATGACACTCAAATAATTATTATCGTTACGATAAAATTCCATTCGATACATTTTTGTTTTCAGCACGTCGAACGCAGTTTTTATGGCTACAACGGCTCACTGAGAGACCATCAAAATGGACTGTGGATTGTAAATCTGGATGTGAATAGTCCACACTCGGTTATCAGGCATGCACCCGAATTGATGAACGCCCGACAAATAAGTCAGGAAGAGTGTGACAAAGAACTGTACTGTGGGCTACCATACTTCATACCAGTTACTACATTTATATGGTTTGTTGGCTTAATCTGTAAAGTTGTATGCATAAATGATTTAATCCTGTTGAATGTTGTTTTAGGAAAACTCATTGGATTGATACGAAACCATTGGATGTCGATATACCATTAAGTCTTAATTTGACATACAGAGATTACAGATTGAATGATGTCCAAAGGCTCTCGTTCTCTGCAAATGGTATGTATTGATTGATTTTAATTTATTTTAAAATGAAAACAAATTTTTCCTCGATATCCAGGTCCTGACCATATAACATTCACGTTATCTTTGTACGACGGTATCACGCTGAAAGATTGGAGCTTAAATAGTGGCGAACCTCTCAAAGGACCACTATGGAACGGCCGTCCTACTTATTTTGTGTACTATTCGTGCGCCAATGACATTATTCCATGGGACTTTTGGATCGATATAGTAGTAAATATCACACAGATTAAATAAAATATATTAGTTGTTCCGATGCGAATACTTGTCTCACAATAATTAAACAATTAATTGATTTTATTTAGGTTCCAAAAACTCATGTGGGACCTCAAATTGAAATTGGATTATCTGGGCATCGAATGCACGGTCCACATCAATACACGCCAGAATTGAAAAAATTATTTAATCAACTCCCGCAATGGACTACTACGACTGGTTGGGCTTCGGCTTATAAATCTTACACTTTATAAACACAAACATTTATATTTTAATGGACTTTGTTATTATAAATTATTTACGATGTTTAATACACAATTATATTAAACTCGACAGGTATAATGTAATTTAATTTCTTATGGTACTATTTATATGATCTTTTTTTTTATGTTAAATTTAACTATTAGATTGTATCCTTATACAATGCATAATATATTTAAATACAATATATAGTATACATAATTTATAAACAAAGATTATAAAAGACTTTTCTTACGTGGAACTTTTAAATAAAATATAAATATTTTCATTCTTAGTTGAACATATTTTCTTTAGTAGATGTCACAGTAGCGTCGACGAGAAGATTATAATCAATATCGGCCAACATGGCTAAAAAAAAAAAAATATCAATACATAAAAAATTATGCAATGCCAATTTAATAATATTAGTTAAAAGTTATTATGTACATGCAATGTGGGACCACAATTAAAATAGTTCTTATTTTTTAATGTAGAATGATGAGCATAGAAAATAATAATAGTCAAACTTTGATAATTATATAAAATGGTCACATTGGGCACACATTATACTTATGTTAGTGATATCCAAGTCAACAATATCAATAAAATACCTTTGAAACAATCACACCAAATAAAGGTGAAATAGTAGGTAATTATTTTCTATACATACTACCTTTAAGTGTTTTTTTTTTTTCCTTGAGAATTAAAAAGAATAATAATAAAAATGAAGTACTAGTACAACTCAGAAAATGTTAATAAGCTATACTTGCCTTTAGCTGTGAGAAGTTCTAAAAATGTTTCCAATGGTGACATGCGATGATGAGATGGGAAAGCTGAAGTTACACCTAGATACAAAAAATAAATTATATTAATCAGTTATAACTACCAATCACACAGAATTTAAGCGCTTAACCAGAAAGCTAAACTGTTAAGATTACCCGAATTTGATCGATATTTTACATTGCGACGGTAATTGGGAGCCCTGATAGACATACCGCCCAAAATCTCTGCGGCATGTTCTCTTGCTCTTAACATGACAGATATGGGATGAGACCATTGGTTCATTAATCGTTTAGCTCTTGAGTGCGGTAAACTCTGTAAGAGATCTAATTTTTTCAATACTCCATCTTTATTGTCTGTTATATCTGTTGAAGTATAATGTAGTAGGTAAATTAGTTATGACATAATCAAATCAACATCAGTCATTATCAGCTACCCCATCAGATATGATAAGCAATTCATATTTATTATTTAAAAAATTTTTATTTTTTTTCTATTTGTACAATAAAAACTAATAATTGTGAATGAACTAACCAAGGAGATCATTATATGATATCTAAATTTTTAAATAAGTTTTGTATATTAAAAAAAAAACATACTTTATATTACAATTAATTTTTATTTATTTTACATGAGTAGGTATTTATTTTTACTATTTTTAAGCGTTTTTTATTGCAACTTTTTTAGTTTTACTGATTAAATAATATGCATAATTTACTACAAAAAATTATCATAGTCAAATTAATCTTGCTGTTAACGTTTATCAAGTATCAATAGACCTAGGTTCTAGGTCAAACAAAAATATAAATGATTCTTAAAATTAATTTAAATTAAAAAAAATTTAAGCAATTATTTTTTTTAATTTTTACAGATTTTATATCATTAACAGTACAATGTACTGAGTATATACATTATATAAGTATATTTAATCAATGGTTTTAAACAGTCCATTTACCATACAAAGATGGTAGATTTATTCATTAAAAAAATTGTCAATACTATCAATATAGATTTGATTAAATAAGTCATCTTATCTCAACATGTAGCTATGGAGTAATTTAATACTAGGTCACATTCTTTTAATTATTAAAATATTCAAATCATACCAAAAGAGTATTGATATCATCAGTTTACTTACCAGCTAGTATTTTCTTCATAACGTCCACATTAAGCAAAAATGTGTTGCATCGAACATACTGACTAAACATCGTAGCTGACATGACTTTATACCCAAGGTATGTGATGAATGATGGAAAACCTTGAGGCAATGGGAAAGCCAATGTGTCTGCAGCATGTATGAGTCTCTGTAATACTGTTAACAGTGATTGGCGTTGTTCGTCTTCAATATTGTCACTAAAAAGCCAACAAAAAAATTAAATAAATAAATATAAACATATAATACAATAATAAAGTTAAAAGATTGAACTTTGTTTACAATTTAAAAATAGTATTTTAATTACACATCCAAAATACAAAATGTAATTCTATTTTAAACAGTGTTTACATATTATGTAAACGGGTCTGTCATTCTAAACAAATAGTTATTAATATATTGGTTTGTATATTGATATTGGTTGATAAGAATAAAAATTTATTACAAAAAACAGAAAAACAATTCATGCAAAAAAAAGATTTTAAATTTTAATCACAAATTATTTCACAGTGGAGTCAATTATTCACACTATACAATTTTTGAAGAAAAAGATGTATTTTTAAATTTTAAATTTAAATTTATTATATTATGTACTTTTAAATGTATATATATATATAATTTATTACACTTATACATATGGTATATTTATTTTATTTTTAAATAAATATAACATTTATATTCATGTTCATTGTATATTTTTAATCCTTGTTTGATTATCAACATTTCCCTTAGTCACAAATAGTGTGAATAATCTATATTCTATTGTACCAAAATAAAAGTTATTAAAAATTAGGAGGCTATATTTTATAATTAAATATCTATTATGTATTATCTATAATTAATATTATTGGTATTAGCGTACATAAGTTGGAAACCAATTTGCTTATGTAATCTTGTGTCAACACCAGCGGCCAGCGTTAAATGAGCACACAGTGATCTAGAGATCTCTAACTGAGATGAGGCATACTTGGTGGCCACAGCATGCACATGCATGGCATTGGGTTCAGACATGGACCGGTTACGCAGTTTGTTAGAACGCATTGAACTTTGTTTCAGCAAATGCATGCTCAGTTCTCGGAGGTTCTGTAAGAACACAAAGTTAAGTCACACTAAAATAAAAAATTATTATATGCTATGGTTAAGTTTAACTCACAACAGAAATGACATGTTCTTGTTTACTGGCTGCTGAAGTATCAGTTTCTATAAATGGTAATTGTACTGAAGTCGAATGAAACGAGTGAGATAGATCAGATATTGCAATATTTGCAATACTGTTAGCAAGCATCGATCCTCCGGGTGACAGAGGAGTACTACATCGAGAAAGCACTTCAGGCTGAGAAATATAAATATTAAAAATTCATTATTTTATCAAATTACTACAACAAAACTTAAAGACATTTTCAATTACCTGATAACATACTAATGATACATTAAGTTTAACTGCGACAGTCGTGTTGGAAAAACGAGGAATCTCTTGCCTCGAAGTAGCATTATCTTCTACAAAAGACCCACCAGGTAAGAGTTCCCATAATCTCGTCCACAAATCATCACGAAATGGTATCAATCTCTGTCGAGGTGACAACAACATAACCCTAGGGTTTTCTAACATTTCTTGTGAAAGAGAAAGTGTATATCCATTCACCTAATCAAAGCCAATTATTAATAATATTTTTTTGAAGTTTATAAAGAAAAAAACATAAAAAAGTAACAGATCAATAGATAAAATAAGAAAAATTTAATGAGTACAATATATTTATAAAATACAGCAAATCCTTTAAATTTAATCATGTTCTTGAAGAAAAAGTAGCACATCATTATAAGTCATAACACACTTTGGAAAAATATTGTCTATTTACCAAAAATAAGTAGTTTAGATCCAAAAAATACATAGTATATGAATACACAAATATTATAATCTATGAATATGTAGGTTAAAATTGTCACAGTACACTAACAAGGCATGACCACTCTTTAAGAAACACTGATTTAGAACTAAATAAATAGCAACATAAAAGATATGTATTTTTAATTTAAAGTGAATACAATTACCTTAACTTCTAATGGTATATTATGTTTGGATATTGTAATAGGTAAATATCTTGCAAGGCTTACAGCATCAGACAATAAGCTGCGTTTGACTTGGGCAAAAGCACTTCCCACTAATATTTCTTGCAGCAACTTTGAACAGTTAATATTTAAACCATTGTCCACAACTGAATTTAAAAGCTATATCATTTTTTCAAAAGTTATTATGACTTCAATACTAGAGTCAAATCTAAAAACATTACTTGATTAACAATATCCATATCTCGCCTGTGTACAATAAAATAGTGTAATATGGCTTGTTGATTAGTGAGTACGGCATTAGGTTGCTTAAAAGCTTCAATTAAGTGACGCTTAGTGATTTTTGTTTCAAATACAGCCATTGTAGATAAATCTATTACTGTGCCCGCAGACCCAATGGTTGTGGCAATTGTACTCTTCCAATTTCTGTTTTCATCTGCACAAGGTATAACAATATGGCAATTTGGTTCGTGATCAGGGCCTACATCCAGAAGTAATGTACACATGTTGGGGAAGTGAACCAATAAATGTTGATCTAAAATATAAGAAAAATATAATTAGCTTATTTATTAGAAAACTTTTGGTATATGATAAATATTTATCTATAAACAAAAACAGATCAATTTCTAAATAAATGAAGACAATAAAAATATGCAATTTATAATAATCAATGAACAATAAATATTTGAATATCTTAATATAGTATCTACAAATCACAAATTATTTTATCTTTTTATGCACTATTATTTCTTTAACTTTTTAACAATATAAATATTTTAATAAAATTTCATAGACACTTTATTGCATAAAGTACTCCAAAAGTATTAGTAACCAATTCATCTATTGATTGCTTATTAAGTTTAGGTAGAACTTTAAAATTGATTTCCAAATTTTACTTATTAAAGAAGTATCAAATATTTCAGTTTTTAATAGCATTAAATCACAATAAATTAATATTTAAAAAGATAAAACAAAAAATAAATTAATATAGAAACAAATGTTTTAAAATATAGCTCATAGTAATAAGTAATTAAACTCAACTAAACAAATTATATTTTTAGAAAATACTTTCATTACTAATAAAACACACCATGCAAAATATTTGAGATACAGATTTAAATACTTTCATGCAATTACTGAAAACTTTATTGACAATATTTTATGTAATAAATTAACAATAAAAAAAACCTCACACATTTTTAATATAAGTCATAATTTAGAGAACATTCAAAAGTTAAAAATTTGAAACTACCTCCTTGCATAGTGAATATTGGACGAGACTCATATGCACGAACCATAGGTACACCAGCTATATTGCAATGTACTACGCTGCCGTGGTGCAAAAGAGTAACGGAAAAAGCCAAATACACTGTTCTTAAATGATCATTAGCCAACGGAGCACTAACTCCCTAAAATTAATAATATTCATTTTCATACCTAAGTGAACCACTTATATATAACAATTTATTGATTAATTGATGTAAATTCACCATTCCAAAAAAATCAGATAAAACAAGTAATAGTAAAAGTACAGATTATTTTCCTTCTTCGCACAAAAATGATAAATTTAAAAATGAGTTTTTTATTTTGAAAACATTTCTTACAAATACCTTAAGTAGATAAAATATTTCAGTTTTTATAACCAATCATTTTAAAAACTAGAATACTAAAATATAGAAAATATAGAATTAGTATTTAGTAATAGTTAATATTTCTTATAAATATTGGATATTGGTAAAAAATAAAAATAAAATGTTAAATTGCAATATAGTTATAAAAATATAAAACAATAGGTTACATACTTGATATAAATAATAATGACAAACTGCAACAAATCCTCGTGCATCCGACAACACTCGGACATCTAACATACTGTCATGAACACACAATGGTACAGGAATATCAAAATAACCATTCGAAAGATTTTCAGCTGTTCTCTTTCTGTTTGGCAGGTTTAATGGGACATTTAACTAAAATATTTTTTAACATTGAAATTATAACTAAAAACAACTATACTACATCAAATATACTAAATAAATACCACAGTTTCATGTTGAGGTTCATCATGAAATTGTAAAGCAGAGAGACTAGCTTCATCTGAATTACTGTTAGCCATATTTGAATAATGAATGTAAAATAAACATTGATACTGAGGTTCCCATTGAGCCCATGAAAATTGATTCACAACTTGATCTTGCTTTTTTATATTTAAATGGTTCTAAAAATTACAATAAAACTCAATAAAATAATTATATAGTAAATAAAAGGCAAACTATAAAATAATGTTTAGCATGCTATTATGAAAACTGTTCACCTTTACAATATCAGTTTCCTCCACTTGATAAAGTGTTATAGCTAAATTTAAGCAATATTAATTTTCTATCAGTTGTTAGATTTCGATTGTTTTTCAATTGAATAATCTCATGAATGAAATTATAAGTATAAAATATTTTAAAACAAAATAACTTACATGTTTCATGAATAAATACTAAAAAGCGATCATTGTCTGGCTGTTTACGTTTTCTATATAAAAATTGAATCATGGTTTGGCGACGATTGTTAACATTTAAATCAACTGGATCAAAATCAGGATATTCAAGGTGGATAATAAAAACACGATAATATTCCATACAGTCTTCAAATGATTCTTTGGTTACATAGCCTGAAAGTAAATATTTAAAATAAAATTCATTGATGTCTAACAAAAGTAATAGTATTACCAAGAATTGAATTTTTATAATTGATTGAAGCTTGAACAATATTCACCAAATGCTTAAACTTAATTAAAACCTGAAAATTAAATAATTTAAAATAAATTATTTTGTTTTATATAATTATACCTATATGAAAAACTTATCATAATTTAGAGAATAATTATTAATTTTTATGGGGATTTCATTACTTGATTAACTACAATTTACAAATTTATATAAATTTATAACGTATTAGTAAATTATTACTACATACAATTATCAAGTTCAAAAAATATCTTATCAGTTAAAAAAAAAAAAATAGTATAGAAGTAAAAAATTAAGATAGATTTAGACAATCTGGTATTGTTAGAAATTATAAAAATAAATAGTATACATTAAACTGTGTACTTTTAGAGTATGTATCAATGAAAATATTTTTGTAAACTCTATTCATTGGAATAATAGTACAGTAGAGTCGCATTAATCAGAACATACTTGAGATTTAATGCTTCGCAATATTTAGAAACAAACGTTCATCAGTTGTATGTCATACACTCATACCACATAATGATCATTTTACACTGCATATTTGTAATACATTTATTAAAATGGTCTCATGAGGGGCTGTATTTATAAAACAAATAAATATAGTTAACCAATCTATGAGTTAGTTATAGACAAAACAGTTGTTAAAGTATTAATATATTAATTATACCAAAAACGTGCACTCCAAAGAATTTGAAAATTTGATTCAATTATTTTAGTGGTATACAGATCTATTGTAGGTACTCTAAATATTTTTTTGTTAGGGGGGAAGGACCCTTAACTGGCTAAAAACAAGAGATTCTTATTGGTTATTGCAACTATCTAAATAATTTTTCAGTGAACTTAATTTTGTTATGTGACTGCCGACTACCACCAGTTAATATCATAAATAATAAGTACAGTAAAAAGACATTTCAGAAATATTGCATCCCTAGTAGACCACAGCAGTAATAACATCTAATTGATCTCACTTGTATTTTTTTGATGGTGTAAAAAAACAATCCAACTGCGGTACAAGATCCTCCTTGACCACTTAAGTTCCAACAGAGAATAAACTCTCCATTTTGTTCTTGTCCCAAAATTTTGCAATTGGTAATATCTATTTCATACATTAAAGAAATTAGTAAAATGTTAGGTACACTAGTGCATACAGAAAAATTGTGAATTAACTACTCGCAAGGCATTTAGCCCTTACCTTTAATATCAACCTCTAACAAATGAGATACTACACTGGGAATATCCAACACTTTTTGTAATATTGAAGTCATTGTCTTTGTCTGTATTAAGCTAATTAAATAAACGAACAATTAACTATTTAGTAGCTCAATGCTAAATGAATAATATTAATTTTCATTATTGGAACACATCTATATAGATTTATAACAAGTCACCTAAAAATGTAAATAATATTTAAAACAATACGAATAATAAGTAAGTTTAAAATATAAAACAACTTCTTTTAAAATAAGAAAAGCTTACAGTTTAGTTTAAGTACTTACAAATTAATAATTATCGTATTATTAACTTTTATGAATAGATGAACATTTCTAAAATCTAAATAAACAAAACACCACTAGGTAAAATTTAATTTTTATCAATTTTGATATCAGTATCACAAGTTATAATAAATTGGTTGATATTTGGAGATATAATATCTGATATCAACTCGACGTCGAGATTGACACTATCATTAGTGCATGATCATCATTTATATTAAGTTTTTAAGCATTTATTATAATAATTATTGAAAGTAGTAAATGTAGCAAATAAATCGTCTATATTGAGGGAGAATTATGTTTCACAAAAACTAAATGAATCACATTTAAATAATTTACTGAGAAAAAAATGTTTACAGCGGTTTGAAAACAAACGTAAATGTAAATGCGTATTACGATGGATTACCTAATAGGTTTAATTTTTTCCAAAAACTTTTTATTTATTAAACTTGAGTATTTAATTACTATAATAATATAAATATATTTACCGCATTGTATATAATTTAAAATTTAATAATATCTTTCTGTAAATACCGTAAAATAATAAAAATAGGTCGTAAAATAATAAAAATAGGTTCATAGTACCTATAAATAGATAATATTTTAAAATAAATAAAAAATATAATTGCGTATAGTGAAATTCATAATTATATAATACACGTAATAATCCCCACGAATAATGTTTTTGATTTATAACAAAATAATAATTAACATCTTTATTTATCGTTCCAATAAGTAATTTCGTCCAAATTTAAACTTAAAATGTCTATAAAAAAATATTTATATCTGTTTTTAGATTTTTAAGGTTTTAGTATAAGCTATTTATAATTAATATTGTATTACATTTTCAAGATTTAGATACAAAACAAAAATTTTTTATGATTTTTTAACTACAAAATAATTTTAAATTGTTTGCAATTTTGACGAATTTTGTTAAAATTTTAACTTTAAATGCATACAAAACAATTTGTACTTATGTAATTTTAACATCTTGATAAAAATATAGAAAATAATGTAGGTGGAATCTTACATTCTTACATTATACATTTTCAAGAACTTTGACTCGGTAAATCATTTTTATAGATATTAATTGAAAAAAACTAAAATATATTGAACATTTTTCATGCCAATAAAATGCTAAATAGTCAAAGAATTTTAAAAATTTTGATAATATAACTATAACATAAGAAAAATTTCAAGTATCTACTCTAAATTCTCGTTGTTCCTTAATTTTTTTTTTTGTAACTATGAAAAAAAGTACTAACTAGAAATTTTGACCCTCTTAAAAAACCAACTAGATCCAACTTGTTATCGGAATCGGAAACTATCGCCATTTTTGAAATCAAATCATTTCATCGACTTCTTATTGTATTTACAAACGCAGAAAAAAAAACCCATTCACATCAATACATCACTGTAAAATCAATATATCATCGCTCCGCTCGAAACCTAAAAATAGTTAATAGTTAATACCTATTTAATGATTTAAGCACTTTAAAGACAATTTATTATTACTAGTAATTACTATAGTTGACAGTTATGTTGCACACAAAAATGTTAAGAGATAAATGGATAAATGAATAATAAAATATTGATATGTTTAATGATTTTAAACAAAGCGTTATACATTTCCGTTGCACATTTAATACTTACTCAAAGTCGATGTTAAAAGTTATAACTGACTCGTTGAAAAATTTGGTAAAGCTGTGCGAGTATTAAAATTTTAACCAACGTTACTGCTGGCGAACTACACTCGACGATGATGAAGCAGTATAGTGGTCGACATGTGTACGTCGCTATTTTACAAAAATAATGTACAGCATGCAATATATAACCCAGTCCACTGATTTATTGAATTGTTGAATTTTTCTCATAAACGACTCGTTTGTATTTATCAAATTTTTTTTATCGAGAGATGAAATTAATCGTCACGGTAGAAATGTAATCTTCAGATGTACAAAACAATAGATTTACGCTTCGACAATAATACATTTTATGAAATAAGACGTAAGAATGTAAGATTATCAATTTTTAAAACTACAGATCGTAGTAGATTTACTACCCCTTGTAAGTAATACACACGCAACTATATAAGCAGTATTCTTGTCATCGGTTTACCGCGTTTTTTCTTTATCAGAAAGTGATAAATTGAACGTTTCATAATTTACAGTAGACATCTTCGTGATAATAATTTGTTATTTTCATCAAAATGGTAAAATGCCTTATAAAAATATCAGCTTTTGGAATTTGTAATAACGGTTTAGTCTTTAGTGTTATAAAAATGAATTCTGTATCGATTGATTGTGTTATTTAAGACTATTAAGCCATGATTGGGAATTTTTATTGTCAATTTATACATTTACACTAAGTACATAACAACAATAGATTTTTTTTCGTATCGACATATAGCTGGTATGTTGCATTTTTTTTTTTATAATATCATCTTTATATGTATTGTTTATCATTTTTAAATTATTATTTCAGACTAATATGTACAGAAATATAAAACCTCATTACTTCTCAATTGATGCCATTATGGCTGCTCAAGAAAAAATTCAATGTTCGTTTATTAAAAAGGTCGAACATGTTGGTAAGTTTTTGTTTTTTTGTTTGTATTATTTTAAGCTATGGTTTTCTCTTGTATATCAGCTATAATTAGCTAAGTATGAGTTGTTTTTATCAATTAAGTTGTCAGCTAAAGAGTAAAAATCATATTTTTAAATTGTAGAATTAGTTTAAAGTTCATTAACTGATTAAATAGGTACTCTTTTTAAAATTTTCATATTTCTAGTATTATTTAAAGGCTATAGCTCTAAATTATAATGACTACATTAGTGTGATATTATTTGATCATTTAAATACAATGTTTTACAATAAATTTGTAATTCTAATAAATAATATAACATTTTTATAATAAAAAAGAAAATTAAATAGTTTTTTTCTTTTTAATTTATGAAAAATGTATTTAATTTAATACCATTTGTTTAGTTATTAATTATTACATATGTGCACTTTAAAAAAAAATATATTACATGTTTCGTAAAATATTAGTGCGACTTCATAATTGTTTAAATAATAAATAAATAAGTACTACTAGTACTAGTATTAGAAAAAAAGGATTAGAATTTATGTTATATACTTCAAACTCTTCAAACCTACCAGGCTCAGATTGAGCCGGCCATATTAAGAAAATCTTGATGAGCCGCTCAAAGTATAGGCTGGTTATAAGTTTGATTATAATTTTATTTTTTTATAAAAATGATAAATTAGTACAAACATTTGTAGAAAATATATTGTATAAATTCAATTATTAAATCCTATAGTACTATACTAATAATCAAACATTAGAAATTCTAAAACTCGGTTGCCACCAAATGCAGCCAGCAGTAAAATAAAATATAGGTAATAATTTTCATATGTATTATTCTAGATTTTTTAGATTCAATTTACTCTGATAAAGATGAAGAATCTGATCCAAAAATTGAACTTCCCTTGTGGATGGTTAAAGTGTTTTTAGTAGGAAAATCAATTCAGTTTGAAATGCCCAAAGCATATAATGAAATTTACAGGTATATTTATTAAGTGTATTATTAAATTATTATGTTTTAGCTTAAACTGTGTTCAAACATTTATGTTTAATTTTAGGGGTGTCTTAACAGCTGATGCAAACGTAGTCGATTTATTCAAATTGTGTAAGCATTTCTATTTGTTTGGAAAATTTTTGTCTCAATTAGAACATCGAGAAGCATATGAAGTCAGAAGAACTCTTATTCAAGTAATAATAATACAATTAAATAATCTATCATGAAATATCCAGATAAAATTATATAAATATATTATTTATTTATTTGTTTTTGTTCTTATGTAGACATTCATTGACAGATTTAAACAGACCATGGATTGGGCACAGAATATAGATGACAATCAGCCATGCTTTAATAGACTTGACTGTCTCGAGAGGTTGATATTTAATGATGCTCGAGTAGCACAGCAACATTTAAATACATATTTAACTGAAGGATCAGGTCAAATGGAAATCGCTGCTATGATATTGAATTACAGAAAACGAAAAATTCATGAAAGTCGTGTACTAGATTAAAAATAAAATAATTTGTTTGGAAGATGCTAATAAAGTTGTGTTAAGTAACCAAAGTAAATTGTGATACAAATGAACATAATGGAATTGTAATTGTTTAATAAGATATTCATAGTAAAATTAATTGTAATTAAATTTTTTTATCAAAATAGAAGCTTTTATTTTATTTATATTATCAAAGGGACAAAGACTATTAATAGTAGATAACCACGGTTGTGCTTATGGCACATATCTGTAGCAAGTAATAATGTATATGGCGATACTAGGAGTATTAACTTACTTAAAATAATTTTTTCTATGACTCATGCCAGACTATAATTAAAAATAATAATACTGTTCGTGTAATCTGTAAGTGCCAGAGGTGGAACTACATACAGCATCATATTGTTATACCTAAGCCTAAACATGGTTTAGTAGACTTGCGATGAGTTCAATATAAAAAATTAGCAAGCTAAAAAAATTAATTTATCACTGTTGATCGAAACAAAAAAAAAAAAATGACTCATTGTTATTTCCTATATTATCAACTTTTTATTGATAAATATACTGACCAACAGTCTATGTTTAGTGAATAGGGTATAAGATATAATATGGCATTTAAAGAAATATTCATAGACCTGAATAAATGCAATTCTGTTTCTGGTAACTGTGCTTGTATACTAAAGTTATTTTTGATGTGTGATGACACTTGAAGTACTTGCAACTTGCATTGTATTTCAATTAATCAAATAAATTTATTTTAATTTTCTTTTATTAGTACTTATCATTTTAATGATTTATATCCTTAAGCCAAATAATGGTATGCAAAACATATAGTGCATCAACTAATCATCTAACACTTGGATAAAAAATCAATAAAAGTAGTCCTATAGTGTTTTCTCCGGTAAATCTGTGAACAAGTTTTGTATTATATAAGCATTTAGTTAATATAACAGTAGACAATTTCAAAATATATATGTAAAGTGTGTTGAGATTTCAGAATACCTCTTTTGGAATGAAGTTCAGCTAGTTGTGTTCCACACAATGCTTTCTGTTTTTTTTTTTTTTTTGAAAGGGGATATTTTCAGCTTAAAGAACAGTCTAACATCACAATTCAATCAACATAAATCATTAAAATTAGCTTAAATGATTAAACAAAAAATTTCAACTGGTGATTTGTGTATGATAAGCAATAATAATATTTAATTTTTTTTTTTTGTAAATCTGATAAAATATTTATTATAATATACATTACACTACTACAATGAAGTTTATTTCAATATAACTTATTCTTTAAAAATGATAGTATTAAAATAGTGCGTGTTTTGTTCTTGAATAGCTTCTATAAGATAATAAAATATACAATTGAAATAAAAACAATAACGCAATATACAGATCAATAATAATAATAATAATAAAAATAATAATCGTTGATATACAAACTTTAAATAAAAAAAAAAAAGAATTTCCTTTAAAAGTTATAAATATGTTCTTATTATCTATGCCTTACTTACGTATAAATTATTAAAACATATAGAATATAGGGTTTCAAATAAAAGTATAAATTACAATTTTCTTATTTGTTTTAATTAAAAATGTAATAAAAAATTATCAATCATATATAAAACGACTGAATTATTATACATAAGTTTACCTGCCTATACCTAATGTCAATGTACAAAATAGCTATACAATATAGTTGGGACAGTATTTTTAATACACACACATATATATCTGCACATAAATGTATATACTATTGACAGTGAAATTGTAGTGAATTAACACGACAAATCCAACATAAATAAAAAAAAATATAATTTGTTAAACAAAGGTACACATATGTTTGTATTGTCGATTTAGTAGTTTGAATATTTAATCAAGGTTATTGAATAATTTTGTTGTTTTTTTTTTTTTATTACAGGTATAGTAGATTATAGGAGATCCTAATCTGACTATTGTATTACTAGACTTACTTATTGAGAGAGAGAGAGAGAGAAGGGGGAATACATTACACAAGTCTTAGTACAATTATAATAATAAAATAAAAATAAAACAATAACAAAAATAGTATGTTAACCAGGTATTCAAATTAATAGCATCCCAATGTTAAAATTATTATTCAAACAAGTCGAGGCAATATATTATGAGTTATGACGATTATTAACGTTTAACATTATATTATGTAAAGTGAATATAGAAGTTATCGACCTATATACGAAGCTATATAAAAAGAATCCAACGTTCTGGTGGTCAATCGCAATAGACGTTCTGGAATCGTAATGAATTATTTAGTTTATGGCACATTGATGACATTGATGTTTTTGTTATCTTGATGGGCGTTTGCATCGGCGTCAATTGAAGCTCCTGTTCGGCGACAAAAAAAAAAAAAAAATTGTACTACTTTCATTTCGTTTTAAGGGTTTCCCCTCGCAAGTGACACATATTATTGGTGAAAATAAAATACTATCAAACTACGCGCAAACGTTGTGATCAACGTTCAACACGTCACTGAACGCAAATCAAAACATTTAAAAGGTCATAATATTTCTCCAATTAAAACCTTATTAACCCTTGAAAATATTTGTACCAAAACAGAAACGATTTTTAGTGATGGGTTTTTTTAAAAATCTTTTCTAAAATTATGCAATCGGTTAATAAGTAATTACACAATTCGCTCGTTTACAACGAGTAGGTAACTTACTAGGTAATAACAATAAGCATTTATTAATAAGTTTTAAATACGCATTCCTTATCTATAGTTTACTATACTAAAGTCGATTGTTGATTATCTACTCACTAATTTACAACCGAAATATTGATAAGTAAAAGTTACAATATCTGCGTAATTATTAGAAAAAAAAAAAAAAAAGTTCAACATCCCAAAAGCAAAAAGTAAAACTATTTCTAACTATAAAGAGACTCGACATAGTATACATCCTGTCGTATTTAGGTACGTCATAACTTAAACTTGGAATAGAGGATAGGGAAGAGTTGGCAAGAGACCGAGACAGGTGGAGACAAGTGGTTGTAGCGGCAATGGGCCTGAATGACCTGTAAACGCCTAAGAAGAAGAAGAAGTAATTTATAAACTTGAAACAAATCGTAAAAAGTTTACTCAAAATTTAAATAAATAGAAAAGGTTCTCAGAAGAAGGGATTGTAAGTATTTTTAGTTAATAATGCAAAATAAGTATACGACTCTTCAAACAATCACGTACTTTTTCTATCTCCCTTTACTCATTAAACACATCCTAATCCACTTTTATTCTACATGTAAAATTATAAATTTATGGTTTTCAACATTCCCGCATAACGACTAAAAAACCTAAAACTTTTTTTTTCTTTTCATGTCGGTATCAACAGTGATGAAACCGTAGTTCGTCTCGCTTTTCTCATCAGATAATTGATTTATTTTTCTCCTTTCAAAACACCCCCTTCGGACCTTTGTATACATCGCAGTCAATTTAACTTGGAAAGCTTGAAAATCTTAATAGTTTTCACTGTGCTTCACAGAACAGACCCGTCCTACAAATATTCCTTTATTCCTCTCGCTTAATTATTCACCTCGATGAAACTATTTTTGATTTTGAACAAATTCACTTACATTGCTCATCAAAAATGTTCATTTCGTAAAACCATTCTACCTCTCGTCTTTCGTAATATTTGAACTTCTAAAATATGTTCGTTCTCTTCCCGTTAACGTCAATATTATTTCCAACACTAAATCATCCGATTTCTTCATTAATAATTTGTAAAATGTAAAATCATATAACGTTGTAACTTGTAACTAATAAACGCAATTATAAAACAACCAACGTTTCTAGTAATTTTTTAGTTTCCCTTATGTTTCTATAATTTATCGCTTATTTAAATTTTGTTAGGAGGCTTATATAAACCACTTTTATAGTGTTTCTCTAATACGAATAACCTAGCCACTCGATGACTTAACGCGATTAAAGCATGAAATCTTCAACATTATTATAAATATGTTTATATAAGCAAGCGCGTTTTATACCTCCGAGTAACATCTCCTGCAACAGCGGTTCAATGTGCGCCATTCCGAACAATTTTGCGAATTGAATTTGTTCGATCATTTGCCAAGTGATCGACTGCAACGCCGGCAGTGTGAGCAACAGTTCGGCAAACCGGCCGCAAGTCTCATATTGCCTGTCGCTGATGTAGTCTTCTAGGTTTCTGTGGATTTGCTTGCGCATACGTCTAATGCGGTCCGATTCGTTCAGGCCTTTGGCATCTGTGTCGGGAGAAAAAATGAGAAAAATTTGACCGTTAAAATCGCAATGAACACTATTATGACGGTAACAACAAAACATTGTACTATATTCATAACATTATACCGCGTCTGGTATGCACGATAGCCGACAGGATCACGCCATAGCATACCGCGAAACACGGCACAGTGATATTATATAATAATAAAGTAACGTATGAAGGTAAGTACTGTTAGATTAATAATTTATTTACTTGGATCGAAGAAAACAATAGCCTTTAGACACGCGAATTCGGTGTCGTCGATCTGCACGTCGTTCAACGGTTTGACGAGTTCGTCCAATACGCGTGAGCCCACTCTGCTTATGTCCAAGTCCGACGGGATCCCGTTATCTGATGGTCAAAAACAATAATCGAATGTTAGACGTACATGTTATATTGTTATAGTATTTAAATAATATCGTCAAAACCGCGTTTGACCGTCATGTCTTGGAAGTGGAAGGGGTGAGAGAGAGAGAGAGAGAGAGAGAGAATAGTTTAAAC
This sequence comes from Melanaphis sacchari, assembly GCF_002803265.2. Lineage (NCBI taxonomy): Eukaryota > Metazoa > Arthropoda > Insecta > Hemiptera > Aphididae > Melanaphis > Melanaphis sacchari. Next base: position 56,768 of record NW_020271702.1, on the reverse strand, counting down.
TTGCATAATTACATGACGCTTCATTGTGGACATGGCATTATATATATATATAATATATATGTAATTAAAAAATTACGGTACGGAATTGTGTGAAAAATTGAAAATGTATACATAACATTGGCGAAATTGAGGACGGAGAGCTCGGGAGACATATCTAACCGAAACTGTAAAGACGTTAATACAAGTCGAGATGAGTACATAAAACAAATATTGAATGTAAATTAAAATTTACATGTATTTGTACGTCAAACACTTAACAGTTTCGAGAGTAAATGAGCTTCTCTTTGGGCTACACCCTACGTTTTTCCGAGTCAATGTGTTGGGGGACTTAAGTCCCGATAAAAATTATTTATGCGTTACACCTAAATGCGTATACTATGTAATATTTATTTACTTATTTATTTTTGTAGGCAATTAGTAAATATTATACTCATTACTTTTAATCGTAATGATTAGTTTACACTTACCGGGTACGTGACGGGTTATAACACGATTGTTACCCAGCAGCAACACGTCCTTGAGCATTAACGATCTTTTGGCCAAACCCAAGAGCAAGTGTTCTCCCGCGTGAGCCCGCAACAACGAAACCTATTAAAGAACAGCGCGTTACGTTACATATGAGACTTATACTTTCCACAATCACATTGTGAAAAAAACAAAAATGATATTAATGTACCTGGTCATTCAGTTGTAGTTCTGTGAACGCGGGTATGCGCTTGGCCCAGTCGACCAGGAAAAGCAATTGGGTTTTCATAGATTCGCACACGTCTCCGATGTTCGCCACGTGTTTGTTCGCTAAGTTAGTATCCTCAGCCGTCTGTAAAAGGTCATAATTCATAATAAATATTGAATATCAAATGAAATAACGTGCTATTTTAATGTCGTTACAAACTAACAAAAATAATTTTATTTTTTTAAAACAATAATTTACACGTAATCGGTAAGTAAAAGATATTTTGATCAGAGAAAACTATTATTTCTACCTGTCATGTTTTAGAATTATTATACTAAGGACCATTTATCATTGTCCGGGGATTAACACGAGGACCTTTCATGGACACCAAATCTTTATTATTTATTTTATAGAACTAGTTTGTTAATTTATATCTACATGTGTTCTAAAAAACATCACGTAACCGTAAATGAACTCTAGTGTTATGATAGATAAATAATAAATATTAACCTAAATACTAGTTAAATTATGAATTTTTTATTGTGGTTGTTGTAAATTATTTATTTATTATCTAAAGAAATCCACACGAAAATAATCAGTTTATTCTTATATTCGATTATCGCATTTGAAATGTTAATTTTACGGATATGAATACTTGACCCGTTAAGTTTTGAATATTTTACTAGAACTATTCCATTTTTCATATGTATACTATAAATATACATTAATTCAAGTTTCGACACTCGAAATTAAAATTTTAATTACTTCTATAGATAAAAAGGTGTGGACGGTGTGATGTATAATTAATTGTAATACTGTTTGTTAAAACGACGTGAAACGATTTAAAATTATTCTACAGAAAAAAAATGTTAAGATGGAAACAATTTTTTTTAATTAAAAAAAATATATTTGAAAACTGCAGGTGCTGTTTACGTGGTAATTATTGTATCTATATAATTAAAACTTTATCACTTGCATCGGATTCGCTGCGGGACAAGATTTCGGCGTTCAATAGTGATGTGACGGATAAACCACTAGCGCATGGTTGCTCTTCGTAACTGGGTCGTCTGCAGTTGATTCGGTCGCGTTCGTTTTGCACAGCTGGAAAATTCATTAAATGTTAATTTTATTTAAACATATAATAGGTGTATCTATTCATATGCGCAATAATTTCAATAAAAAAAAAAAAAAAAAAAAAATGAAGATGTTAAGCTCTGAATTTTCTAAGAATTTAATTTAAATTATTATTATGATTTATGAGGCATTAATAGTTTTTTTGAGCAAAAATCCAAAATGTTTAAAAATTTAAAATCGAACACCTAAGTTGATTACATTTCATAATAATTAATACAATATAGTTATACTCAAATAGTCTTTGATGTCTGATGTCAAGCTGTTTTTTTTTTTTTCCCCATAAACAGAGGTTTTGAAAATAAACACGAAAGAGGGTACTAATTTTAAAATTGGGAGGTGCTAATATTCTCAAACCCTTCTTCCTAGTTACGCCCATGAGTGTATTATATTATAAAAGTCAAATTTATTATGCTGTTAAATAATCCATGGTCTTTTCGCCGCGATTTACCTTCTTTTCGCATCCCGGCTTTGAAGCATTTCCGCAAACGACAATATCGGCACTGATTGCGCTTGTCCTTGTTAACGATACAATTTCTTGAAAATCTGTCCAGAAAAACGATGCAAACAAACAGTATTAATATACAATAATATTAACTGATATTACAATTACAAGGAAACTCGTCGATCGTGCTGCAGTTTTGTCGAGGAAAATGACAGCAATTAGTCATGCACGAAAAACGAAAAACAATTTTTAAAAGCGGTTATCAAAGGTACTAACCTGCATGAATAGAAATGGCTTTTGCGAACGGATCGACGGAAGAATCCTTTGCAGCCGTCACAGGATGCCGCCCCGTAATGTTTGCCGGTAGCCCGGTCGCCACAGATAGAGCACGCCTGGTTTTGGTTGGTCATGGGCGGCGAGTGTACCTGCGGCGTGTCAATGGTCTGCAAATACGTCTGCTCGCGATGTACCGGCATGCCGTTGAGGTCCGATTCTGCTATAAATCAGTTTTTCTTAGTTTATTTGTAACGATATATTTTATTATTGTTATACAAGTGCAACAAAAAAAACCTAATCTTAAATTTCAACTTTGAAAAATCAAGTGACACAAATAAAATATTGTTTACAAGAAAATCTTAAGATAGGTCTTTTAGTTATAAAAACAATTATTATTCGTATATATATGTATAACCAAATACTTGATAGAGACAATAAAAACAAGCTTAAAGAAAATGTGGGTTTACATTTTATCAACGTACTAGTGAGAATCAGTTATCTCACATCATTCTCTTTAATGATACATTTTTTAAAAATTTGGATATTCCCAGAGGCAAATAAAATATTTGTGTGATTTGGTTTATTTGGTATCAAGATGATTAGTCGTTCTAAGAAACATTTAAAAAACGTATATCAAAATGCAGTGTATTGATATAGGTAATCGAGTATGATATAGTGAATCTAAAGCGAGTTGCACTACATTTGCAACATTATATAGATATTTTTATAAATTAGATGAATTGATCATTAGCCAACCCTCGAGCACATCTGAGTATCTAAGTACAGTATGATTACTGATTAGGTATAACTGTATAAGGCACCAGAGTATCATATGCACGAAATCACAATTAACGTATAATGCATAGTAATTAATAGCGTTTTTATAATATAGCCATTACAATATGCGTAATATCTCCCAATTATTCACTATAATGCCATCATTTCATTATAGTTGCACAAAATATATTATCGATATAAATTACGTAATATCTATATAATGTGATTTATACATGGCATACCTATATACGGTGTTGCTAGCAATATGTTACAGTAAAAATTAAAAGCAATAAATTAAAACGCTAATAAATCGGAATTGTATGTGATTTGACCGACGTTAAAAAATAAAAAGCATAAAATAACTTTTAGATCACTAATATAATATATATAAGAACCAGCGAGATAAAATATTATGTGGCCTGTGACTTCGTAAACGTAGTTAATGGAGAAGTCAATATTGTATATTCTGATGCATCGATCTTAATATCGTTTAGTTTTATAGGTCAGCAAATACAAATTTTTCTTTGAGACGTTTATTATTTTAGTAGGTACTATAATTTTATTACGATAAAATTTAGATCCTATTTAAATAATATGTTTATACAGATTTAAAAATAACTTAATTATTAATTATCACTACGATAATGATTGTTAGTTCAGACTTATTAATGTATACAACGTTTGTGTACCTATGATAATCTATAGTATAGACAACATTATGGACACCATACGGTGCAGAAATATTTCGTTTTAATTTACCTACTTCTGAGGGAGGAGGAACAATATTGAACGTTGTACCTGGATAAAATAATCACAACGTCCCGACGACAAAAACTAATATTTGCTACATTCTGTTTGACTTTTAGAACAAAGAAACAAGTCGAAATGTCGAGGCGTTTGTAATCGGTTTGCTGCGACTGAAGAAATAAAGAACATCTACAATAACATTTCCCAAACTATACAATTAACCCCCACCGTTAACATAAAGGTCCATATTTTTTAATAACATCTGGTTTAAGCTAGGGTGTTCTAAACGTAACAATAGCATATAAAAGTTTTATTAAAAACAACATCGTTTATAATGTGTTATCGAGTTAAAGGATAAGAAACTTTCACTATACTACTATAGTAAACCGACGCTTAATGCAAATAATATGATAGGTGGTATAATAACAATAATAATATTAATTATGCGTATTATGAATAGTGAATGCCGTTTATATAATTCAGTGCCAAGTCCTAATCATGGTAGTAACACAGTAACCTACGCAACGACATTTATGAACGTACAATACCAATAAAACCATTTAAGTCTACAACTATGATGATTGTATAATATTATTTTAAGCCGATGAACACCAAAAACAAAATACGTACCGAAAACCAATGCAATTCAATAATAATGTATTAATGAATACGTCTCTCGTAAATAACTTACACATTTCCGCTCGGGTGTTTGTATCAGTGCACAGTACACTGTTGAACTTTGTACTTTACCTGCGATATTATTACCTTTGTTAATATAAACGGGATAGTCGAAAAATGTTTACACTAGAGAACGTTTGGTGGCGACGGACGGACGGACGGACGCGGGAAATATTTTACAATGATATAAGAATAATGATGATCAAAAAGAAAACAAAAATAATACTAGAACAATAGTAACGGTCGGGCATGATGGAGGCCTACAGTACACGCCGACTACATATATTATAATATTAAAATACCGCGCAGCCGTCTGCGATAATACTCACCGGACAGCGTTTCTCGATTTACTGCCGCGTACATCTACCTATAGCCGGGTGCCTATGCCGTCCTTTTTGACATCATCGTATTTGTGTTTACAAATTAATATTCAAATTACCTTATTTACTAGGTTTTATCAATATGTAATATATAATGTATGTATGTATATATATAATTATACGAGCACAGCTCGCGGTTTGGATATCACGAAAACCAACAGATAATAAAAAACTCATCTCTGGCCGCCGGACTTTGCCCGGTGTACATAATTTACCTACACGCCGATAATAATGAGTATTATGTACAGGTACTGCCTGCACAGCGAACAATAACATACACGGGTATTGATATCATAATATAATGGTATTGAACACTCCGTGTACGCTTTATCATTTCCATAATATCATTTTTTAATAATATAATAATATTGTTGTGTATTTAACGGCAACAGTGTGCCGTCGCACGAAATACGGAGCACGCAGCCGTTACACCACACACCGGAAGAGTTTTATACACACCATAGCGCCGTAGCAAACACACAGGTATACTGCACAGTTATACATCGTAGTGACGATACGAAATTTATTTTGATATATAATTCAGTAGTTAGTCCCACGTGCGTATACCGGCAAAACAGCCATAATATTCATAATAATAATATGAGGTGTAGTTTACATCACGTTTAGTGCTCGTTCGAACACGCACGAACAAAAATGTCACATGTCACGTCGTTGCACTCCCACTCTGTTCACGGGGGCAGAGACGTTGAGTTAAGACGTCTCACGTTAACTACATGTCTGATATTTGTAAATAATATACTAGAAAACGGGTGTTAAAAGAAGAGTTCAGGTAGCACCTATGCATTTTCAGGGTTTTATCTTTTATATTTTGACAAAAAAACATTATGCAAATGTATAATAAATTATAAAGTATAAAAAAATAATTAATATAATATATATTTTAGAATAAGCTAATCACAAAAATGATTTTTAAGTTTTAAACTTAGATTAAGAAGAATTAAATAGGTAGATGAATTTTCCGTATTGATACAAAAGTCGAACATTCTAATATGATAAAACCAAACTTTCTTATCATTCTCTTCTATTGACCAAAAATCAAAATTTTAATATGATAATTAATAAAAAGTAAATAGTAAACCTACTGAATTTTTTAAGCGTCTAATATTTAGAGAACATAAATTAACGATGAAAATGTTAAATGCATATGAACCAACTGTCGTTGTAATATAAAAAACAATAAGAGAATAATACATTTGAAAAATTTCACAAAATCACAACAGGAAACTTGTTAAAAAATATATAGAATCTAAGTGTTTAAAAATATGGTCTTAAGTATACACAAAAATCCTAAAAATTAAAATTTTCAGATTTTTTATAAATACGTAAATGAAAAAAAAAATATGAGTTGAGCATTATCTTGAATGCCAGAATATTCGTATCAACTATACAAAACGGTATTTTATAAGAAAATTAGAAGTTACAAACTTTTTATAATTTATCTAAAAATATAATAATCGTTTATTTGATTCAAAAATGTAATACATTGCTAAACCGTAGTATTCAATAAATGTGGAATGCACATGAAAAACTAAATGAATAAACGAGCTAATTTATTTTGACTTTATAAGATACCCAGTAGATCTAGAATTTCCATTATGTACAGTAAATTTCTCGCCCATTTTTAATAGTTCTTTAGTTTTAATTTTGATTCTTGCATTATATATAATTGGACCTATATTAGAGTTACGTTTTTTAATTAAATAAATAATAATAAATTTCGGGGTTGACCCCGCAGTTTTCTTCCCTTCTATAATTATATTATATACATTATTATAGGTAACAATATTATATAAATAAATTATTATCTACCACTTTATAGTTATTTCCTATTAAAAACATGTAACATAGACATTTATAATGGACGCGTGTTCTAAATTTAAATTCGTTTTAATCTAAAATTAATAAATCAATATTCTACATTTTTATATATATGGAATAACAATGTATTTAATAAACTAATATGTTATAATACGATGAACAAACATTAGTTTTTCATTAAACCATAAGTAATATCATGGATAAATAATATTAAATATGAATATAAATTGTTGTTATATAATAGATTTCTAAAAACTTAAAACAAAAATATAATAACGTAAAACTTGAGCACGATAATAAGATTCTTATGTATTAATTAATATAACACCAGCTACCTACTCTCTTCGATATCACATTATTATACATATGGTTTTCCGACTCATGTTTATTTTATAAACATTTAAGAAGCCAATAATTAAGAAAAGATCAGAGGTTATCAACATTTTACCTATAGGTGTACTAACTATATTTGTATTGTTACATTAGGATTGAAATCAGTATACGACTTGGGAGTATAGCGTGTTATTTGTATTTCGTATAACGATGCTGTACACACAGTAACGCAGTACCAGCATCGCTATTATTATTACACAAATAGCAAACGCAATATTAGAGATCAAATATATTGAAATTAATTAAATACCTACTCCGGTGCCTGACAAACTAATAGATAACTTTAAACTTGGAAAAAAATACATTCATAGAGCGCGCAGTTGACTAGAAATGATTTGTTCGTTTGTAGTTAAAATTATTCTAAGCAAAAACACAAAGTGATAATTTTTAAGTACCTAATATTGCGCGACTAGTTATACCTAGTGTTAGATCGTTAGATGTGAGCAAAAATCAATAGGTACATAAGTGATATTATAATTTGGAATATATTTTTCAAAAGTAGTCGAGCAGACTAACACTAACGGTGAAAACATTTATAATTATATTTAAAATTCTAAAAAATATTTAAAAAAAAACATGATACCTAATATCTTACTTTCTTTGTACTATGATGTACAAAACTAAAACCCTGGTTAATAAAATTATTATTTTTTAATTAAAATTATAAATAACACAATTTTTTGATATGGATTTATTACAGAATACCTATATATTATGTGATAAGATAAGAAGAAACAATAAATATATGTTGATCATTTAACTTTAAATTGAATATAGTTACCTACTATGCGAGATTTAAAACAAAAGCTGCTGTAGTTAGATCAATATTATTGTTTAAATTTCTGTATAATTCAGTTATATAAAATGTCAAACAATAAGGTTCAATAGACTAAAAAATGTAAATGTTACCAATACACATTAGTTCACCTAAAATTAAAATAGGTACTAACATCGTCAACGTAAACATTTTTGTTATCATCTATTTTTTCGCATATAACATCATATGATATTTTATTATCAGTCAATCTAATGATAAAAAATAAAAAAAAGGTAATAAAATATGTTACCTTTTAAGTTTTTACAATAAGTAAATAATAAGTTTAACAAAGTTGTACAATATTTCACATATTTTCTTTTAAATACCTAGACATATTATTTAAGTATACCTGTTTTTTAACAATAAAAACTAAAAAAAACTATTACACAGTAATACACACATCAATACAAAATCTATACTTGATATATATAATAAGTATAGGTTAGTTCTACAAATGAATATGTCATACACTCTATCAACACCTGAGATATAATATCATGATTCATATTCAGTATACATTTATTTGAGAATTCTATAATAATTGGGTAACGAGTAAAATAATGAACATAATGAGTGATAAAATAAATGATATTAAAAATATAATATGAAAACAAAAGCTTTTTGAACTATATATTGCGGGAATTCGCAAACACTTAACGATCAGAATTATTCAAATGCGGAGAACAGATACTTTCTAAATAGTTTACCATAATAGACGGCACCTAACAAGACATTTATTAGACATCAGTTATTAATTTCTTAGTTAATACTAAGATATAAGACAGATTTAAAATATCACGGAATATCCTAAGCTAAAATTAATTTTAAATTATTATTATTTTTAATTGAGGAGTTTGGTATTAGTTGAACAATAATAATTAACCATAAATTCATCATTATTTATAACAACGTAATTCACAATAGCAGATATTTTAATTTCATAAAATTGTATAATCTAATTTTATATTGAAAAATAGGATTTAAAATCGAATAATTTTATTCAACATGAGTAGGTGCACAGTAATATGGTATTATCCATTTCGTATTATTAATTCCATTTAAAACAAAGTAATAAAATGTGCGAATACACATTAAAACGGTTTTCAACCAAATGTTAATAAATATTATTGGTCTAAACCACAGTTCACAGCATCAGACTGAGGCGATAAAAACATAATGATATAATACCATTAAGGCATTACCACCGTTAACTGAACGGACTAAACACATTCTAAAACCATAAACTCCAAAAATTTAGTATCTAGTAATATACTATGGTATCTTTATTCCATAAAGTGACAACAAATATTATATTTAAAAAATAAATCTACATTAATCGAAGGAATATACGTCAGCCATAAATTAAGTATTATTACAAATACGTGAAAATCAAAACGTCAATGTAAGATTTTAAATTTAATTTGGTACCTACTCTATATTACTAGAAAAAAAAAAATAAATTATCAAGAATCGTAAAAGTGATAACTATAATAATAATAATAATAATAATAATAATAATAATAATATAATAAAATATACCTATATTTATAATTAAGAAATTATATATATATACATGAATAATTGTTTGAATGTTTAACCTGTAGGTAGTATGATTTTCAGAACGTTTAAGATGATCGTAATATTTTAAAATACAATAAACAAAAAAGTTAAAATAGAATTTATAACTTGTTTCCCAATAAATTTACAGGCATGAACAAACAGGAAATATACTCGCTGATAATGCTTACGAATTATTACCAACACAATATGATCAATAATAATAATAATAATAATTAATAATCATAATATAATTATTGGTCATTGGAAAATGTAATGAAACAATATATTTCACAAACTGCATAATTATTCAGTAAAATCAGATATCTACCCAATAAAGGTAGTACACTATTACCTATATAATATACAATAATACGCTGTACACAGGAATTATATATGTATAATATACATATACGAGTATAAATATACATTTTATAATATAACAAACGTGTACAGTTTATGGTTTCTGTTGGAAAATTGAATATAAATAGAATCGTATTAGGTACATACTATCTAATATTCTTCACTAAATTCCAATTATTTACAAGGATTTGTCAATCCGTTTTTTGATTACACCTATCTCAAAAATCGTGATGTACACGTCTCTTGTAGTAGGTACAGCGTTCGTTGTCGTGAAAACCATTACCTGTAATCCAAACGTTTCCATTGTAAATGCCTTCACTGAACGGTTCGGACTTGAGTACAAAATTGTTGTTGGACGGCATGGACTCCATGAATGGAAATTCGTTTATGAACATTTTCAAAAGCAACAGGCGTTGGTGAAAGGAGAATACAAAAACAACGATGGTAAAAACGGATGTCACCTCAAAACTCACGATATTTGCATGACGTTATTACTCGGAAATTTATGAAATGAAAAAAAAGTTTAGAGTGCAATGAGAGTTTTAACAATAACGGCAATAAAAAAAAAAAAATAATAATAATAATGTCGACGGTAAATTATAATACGAAAACCGGTGCACGCGCGATTAATCTCAGCAGAATGCAATCATGTGTTGACTCCTCTGCACCGGGACGCGTTTTGTACAGAAATAATCGTATTACTCGATTGAAAAATAGGAACACACATTTGACTCAAATGCTCGACCGTGGCCGCCGCCTATTTACAGAGATAAGACCACGCGGTGGGGCCCATCGGTTTATTATTGGATATATCTCTTATCGCCAAACACGTCATTATCTGCAATAGATTTTGTAAACCACCCTCGACTCGTATTGACCCGTGCAACGTATAATATCGTATGCCGACCGACTAATTTATTATAACGCCCGAATTTCCACTCCTGTAGGTAATATTATTGTTATAGTTTTGATCGATTGTATACCCATTTGTGTAGTTCTACTATAATGGCAAACCAGTAGTACCTACGCTGTAATATTGTGGGAAATTCAACGCCAAGAATATTTTCGTACGCGTCCAAGGACGTCTCTATCGGGTACTTATTCCGAGGAGAGGGACGGGCGAATAATGACGGACATGACAGTTTTATTCGCGTTTCGTTTCGTATTAAAGCGCGCGATTGATTTTTTTACCCGATACCGGATCGATTTATTTTTGACTTTTCAGACCGTTAGAAGTCGAGTCTACTTTTTGCTGTATACCTAACCGTTTTATAGTAATTATATAATATATAATTGCTTTGCGTGGTCGACGCGCCGTTTGCATTACTTTAGTCTGGTCGATTGTTTTTATCCTAGTGCTGCAGGACATGACCAGACCTTGTCATTCGCTCTAAATGACAGCAAATTGTGTACCTGCGTATGACAAATTAGTAATAATTGTAACACAACACGATCATAGGCCGGTAGGTACGCGGACGGTACGACTCGTACAAAATATTTCATTATACCGACAAGCGTATACAAGAGTAATCACGTATGGTCTTCTCGTATCTAAGATATTGAAAAAAAAATTAATTTAAAAACAGTGTAAAAATTTAAAATAAATTTTCTCTGATAAACACGTTAGTAGATCAAAATCAGTGATTTAAACTATTATCCACAATTAGCGTAAATTTGAATTTAATAATTTCATCGAAGAGTGAATTTTTCAGTCAATTTTACGGTACAGACAAAAACTATGGAAACAATTTTTTCTGCACCCGTTCGGCTATGGCAGTACATTATTTTAATAATCAAGATATTTAATTTTGTATTTAAGTATTTAGAGCATATATATTCACGTGCATAGACGATTTCCCTTGGTCGGTAATTAACTGATACCTGACCGATAGGCGATAAGTCTCGTTTATTTAAAAACTATGATAAGATTTTGTATAACTTTGAATAAGAACGTAAAGTACACAACACGTTTAATAACTATTATCAATACAGCTATACTTTTTGATTGTCATCGAATATTTTTACAGTATTTTATAAAAACTAATAACATATTTTTCAAGTTTAATCTTAATGTATAAACGTATATTATATAAAAGTATATAAAATGAAATCGATAAAATGTTATTTTGAAAATAAATTAGCTTACAAGTACAACAATTAAATAATCCTCTTTCAATATATATATCTATTTGATTATTGTCATTCTTATTAATTATTATCTATGAAAATAACAATAATAATAATGTAAACTTAAATAAATATTTTACATTTTGATAATTACTATCATTAATATTCAATTGGTATATTTTATATGATAATTGATAGTGTTTTAAATAGGTATTTGCACAATTGGTTCTTAATCGTTCCAATGTTCATTTATATTCCTATGTACAAACATTTAAAATCTTAAATAGACAACCTATATACAAATTAAATTTAAAACAATTATCTTGATAAACATAATGTTTTTATTGGTTTTTTATTTAAACTCTGTATCTAGGTATTCCAAGTTAATTTACAATATTTACATTTATCAAAAGGAAAACATATTTTTCAATATTTCAATAAACTGAAGTAAAATGTACACAATTTGTTTATTTAATAATATACTATCCATTATTTAAGGGACTAAGAGAAACATAAAAATAATAATTATAATATTTAGTAAAAGTTAAAAAATGCTAAAATAAAATATATTTTTATTCCATACCAACTACCAACCAATAATCTATATTCTTTAATATAGATTTTAAGATATTATTATGCAATTAATAATCAAGAAACATTTTTAATTTATGAAGTTTGGAGAACGAATGAGATGATCAACAAAATGATTTTGAGATATTAAAATAGTATTATCATTATGAATATATTTGTATTGTATTAATGTTTTATTTTTACGTGCCTTTAAATTTGGTAACCTATAGTTAACAAATATATTATGTAATAATAATAAATGTTTTGATACTAAATAAACACAATTAAATATTACATGAAATCTGCGAGTGCTAAATTTTATATAAAATGGAAATTGGTGATTACCTAATGTTTGATTAACTACATAGCTAAACATTATATTATAGTTTATATACCGATAGCCGTGTTAAACTTAACATCCATAATTATAAATTATAACTTATAATAGTTATATTTCGAAATATTTTAAAAGGATATGAAGAATATCTATATTTTGCGTTTCTAATAATACTTAATTTAAAATATTATGTGGATACTGAATAATAAATTATAACATCCTTATACATATAAAAGAACAGGCCTTTTTTCTGTTCATATTTTGTGACGACACTATTTAACATTTTTCCAATTTTTTTTTCACAGAGTTATTCAAAATACCTTCCTGATTGCCTGATTGTCATCACGTCGTGAGATTTTTTATTTCTTTTCTGATGAGAGGGGCAGGGGGATTGTATTTGATCTTTCCCATTTGTGATGACACTATTTAATATTTTCTAAATTGTTTTCACAAATTTATACCTTTTTTGGAAAATTGTATGTATACAAAGATAAACATTTTATATTGGCCTAGTTTTTATCTTTGTGTTTGTTGGCATTTAATGACTACTGACCAGTGATAAAAAGCGACTTTTTTATATTTAAATGTATTGATATTTAAACAAAATCTAAGCTTTGAGATTTTTAATTAAAATGTCCACGTATAATAATCAAATATTGAATGATTTTTTACTGACAACCATTTAAAGATTAGATAAGACGATTTGATGAAATTGCAACTTAACACTACCAAAAAATGTGTACCAATACTTTATTTATGTTTGTCAACAAGGGTAATAAAATCATGTTAATACATGAGAATAATCCAGAATTCTCAGGATACATAGGATTATCTAAATAATATTTAAAAAAATATATGTAATATGATTAAAATATACTCAAGGAAAAATAAAGAAAATGTTAAACATTTTTGTAATTTTTAGTTTTTTTTTTCGTGAAAAAAAAAATTATTCTGTATGTAATAGTACGTAATTTATTTATGTCCGTACCTTTCGATTACAATACCATAGTATTTTGCCCATTAAAAATATTAAATTACACTGAAATTTCGATGAGTCATAAAATAATATATGTTTGCACTACCTTATCATCATCACTAATAAATCGCTTTAAAACGACGGTTGACAACCACCTGCGGTTACCAACGTGATCCAAGGGATTCTTTTTTTCTTATAAAAAATACAATACTATAACTGTATATATACACACAGTATATTATACTCGTAGAGCACAATAGCCATTAGTCACTTACGCGGACCACATTTTAAAAATAATTTAATGTTATACATGGGTATACCTATCAGCCTTTCATTAAGAGTTCAGATTAGACAAGCAAACAAACATAATAAAACATATTAAACATAATATTATCACAAATTTAAATTTAAAGAACTTGAAAAAGGTAATCAAATAAACGGTTTTGTTATTTTTGCCAATGTTTATTTATTGATACACATGAATTAAAAATGTAAGGTAAAGATTATTTGAACGCTATTATTATATTTGACATAGATACTTACCTTCACCGTACATAATAGTCACAATAGTTCTTATCTGAATAGCAAAGGTTGTTTGGACAACTTAATAAATACAATGTTGTAAAAAGAAACATTTTGTATTTATCATACTACTATAAGCAACTCTTATTGCTGACATTTTAAAGGTAGACATAAATATTAATGAGTATGTACAGTAGTACCTATATACTTACTAATAATAATTAATAAATAAAATATTAAAATAAAACTGATAATAAGCAATGGAAATGGCTAAATTTCAAATGAAAAAAAAAAACATATACCGTTATAAATTCAATACATTTATAGCTCTACTCTGAATTTGTAAGAGGAAAATTAGATAACTAAAAAAAGGTATTTAATTGCTTTTATGTATACCACATAATATAATGATCTGTATAAAAGTTTCAAGTCTTCACAAATAATAATTTTAAATTACAGCAAAATAATTAAAATTGATATTCTTATTTTAATCATCTAATATTGTTCAAATTTGAACTTTTATTATATATATTTTTAAATTGTTAAGTTTCAGAATAAATTATGTGGTTATGAGAAATCTTTTATTAAATTTTTAATTTACACCTATAAAATTTAAACATTTTATAAATTTATAACTACAAAATAATACTCAGATTTTCATTATTTTGACAAATATTTTGAAAATATGAACATCAAATGCTTTTTAAAAATTGTGCTTATTTTTCTTTAATATTTTTAAAAAGCATACAACTAATGAAAACCTTGTATATTTATATACATTTTTACCGAATAAAACATTTTTTTATGTATAATTTTAAAAAAGCTTAATAAAAAATTGAAAATGTAAACGTCTATAAATATCTCAAAAAGAGTAAAATCTCATGAAAATTATATCATCTACCTATAAAAAATGCTAATACGTGTATTTGATGAAATTTCTAGTATTTACAATTATTCATTTTTGAGTTAAAATTTTGTCAAAAATTTATTCTGCGTAAAAAAATCTTGATTTTTAAATTATTTTAAAAAATATACTGAAAATGTCGTACTATTTAACTTCAAAGGATCAACTAAATTAATTTATCTATTGAAAAAATATTGGATTCTAAGCATTGTTGTCGTTTCAAAAGCGGATAACGGTAGACAGGAAAAAAAATATAAACATCATTGAAAAATCAATATACATTCGTTACTTCATTCAGAATCTAAAATAATAATAAAAGGCACTGTCTGCTTTTAAAATAATCATTAAAAAAATATCGGAATGTATTATATAATTTATGTAAACAATATTTTTTAGTTAGAAAAGTGTCTCCTATAGAGTGGCTAAATAATTAATGTGTAAGTAACTTTAAGTTGATATTATAGAAATTTGTGAAATATTGAACCCATGTTCTATAATTAATTTTAATCTTGGCAAAATCGTTAAAAAAAATTTATCTATTCTTTAGTCATCACAATAATGTACAAACTTAATCCTGATACTGAATTTAAGTTAAACTTTAAACGCATTATACCTATAAGTAGGTACCTAGTTAAAAGTAATGCTTATTATAATATTATGTTATTATAAAAATTCATAAAAATTAATATAGTTAATTACATAAACTAAATCAATAAAACTCTATTGACTGTTCGCATATTATTATATTGTGGTACTCACAAGCATAATATCTTAACTAAATCAAAATACTCAATGTTTTACTTTTGCTTCAAATTTTCATATTTTTGTAGTTTATAAAATTAATACAATTTAAAACAATATTTACTCGACAACACATATTTTTCAGATGCTCATCCAGTGTTCATGTGATATATTTAATCAATAAACCAAGGTCAGAGTTCATATATTATGTTTACCACCCGATTTGCACGAAATATTTTGTTGTTTATCATTTTTAATATTTTTTGTAATACCATTGATTATAAATACGAGTATTTATAATCAATGGTAATACCTATAAAATATATTATACTGTCGTAAACATAAATATAATTAATATAATTAACCTTATGTTTAAAGTTGTATAGGTAGTTGTAAAATCTCTTATTTAGAGTGTTAGATATTTAATAATAATTAATTTCTGTTTTCATTATATAAAATCTAATTTATGATAAATATTAATACGTAATAACTTGACAACATAAATGTATTATTAATATACTATTTTATCTCCTACAGGACAGTATCTAATTAAACGGTAAGACAATTTACATTATGTATTTTTGAAATCATGCGTTTGAAATTTGGAAGAAATTGGAAATTCAAACGTAAAATAGCGAGTTGTAATAAATTTTAATATAGTCCAAAAAATATTGACCACAATCAAATTGAAAATTTCACTGCTCGTAAAATTTTTAATACATTTTTTTATAGGATGATTTTATAGTAATTTGAAAATATTGAATCCGTATAATTACATAATTTTGTTATAAATACATTTTGAATACAGTTTAAATTTTGACAAAATTGGACGTTTAAACAAAAAAATAATGATTTAAATTATTTATTCTTTTTTTTTTTTTTTTAAATAACGTTTATTGAATTACCTATTTACAATCTATACTACATGTACCAATAAGTAAATTGGAAGAGCGATTGACAGTGATGAGGTGGTGAAGAGGAAGCTCACAGTAGAGCTACTTACACGAATTTTAAATTACAAAGATTAAGAAGATTTCTTAACCTAGTCCAGATAAGATGTCTGGTTGAGTTAGATAACTTGAGTTAACCTGAGGAAGTGATTTTGTGTGCAGTTGTGATATGAGTAGGTTTGAGTGACCTTGCATTTTGGAATAAAGTTTTAGATAGAAAATAGTTGCAGTCTGATTGATGGTGGAAATTCTAAGGTCTTCGTGTAGGGCGACATTTGTGACTTACCATGACGCATTGGTGATCACGCGGAGAAAAATTAATTTGAGGGTTTAGCAGTATCCCTAGATTTAAATTATTCTGTTATAATTCTAAAAATACTGAACCTAGGGACTTGAGGCTTTTAAACACTGCGCACTCGGGTATATTATTATTGTCAATGATAAAATTTATGAGCTCTTTATAATGTATTTATACCGACACCATTGATCGTTTTATTCAACAGTATGACGTTACGGAAGTATTGATTTATAATATACCTGGTAATAACAATAATGTATAATATTATATTACATTACAATAATTGTATCAAAAATTAATAATAAAATGTATATGACGTTTTTGAAAAATATAAACTTAACCTATTATATCATTAAATAAACAAACCTATTACAAATAGTTCTATAATTATGTAGTTATTAAAATAGTATCTTAAAAGAAATTTGGAGGCTGACACAGTACTTCTAAATTTCTGTTAACAATCGGTTTTTGTATGCAATGATTTATAATTTAAATCAAATTCAATTCATTATTAATTAAAATGATAAGGTATATTCTAAAACTACAATTTATAACAGAGTTAGTAGGTACTCCGGGTACTCGGGTTTTAATACATTTTTTTAAACAACACCTTTGTTGATATTTCACAACTATAAAGTATAAGCTTAATTTAAAAGATAATTAAAAACAAATGGGCAATACATAGATGTTTTAGCCATTTCCAATATCTAGACTTTTATGTATAAATGCATAATATTTAAATTATTACAATTTTATCATGATAACTGAGAAGTGATAATTTTAATCAACATGCATATAAGTCTTATAACGACTTAATAAACATTAAAATCACTGAATATAAAACATCCAATATACTTATAACAGATATAACTTATTATTTGTTACTTATCAGCACATTCATCCTAAGTACGTTATCTTTGTTATATAGGTTCGAATCTAGGACGTTTTCCTCTCGTGCGCCTTTGTATCCGATTTATAAGGCATTCCTCTTGCCCAAACGAAACAAAAAAATAAAAATAAATAAATATATTTATATTATTATAAATAATATATAAATGCAAATGAATAGTGTGCTTTTAATCAAATAAATATATAAACCAGTAAATTAATACGTAAATACTATTCAAAATTGACGTTAAGACGTTATAATAATATTAAATTTACTAATAGAATTATTAAAAAGATGAGAAAGTAGGTACCACTCTACTGTACAGTAAGTATCAAGTTGATCACTGTGATGGGTGTGTTACATTTTAATTCAATGATATACCTATATTATCATTGTATACAAAAAATAATTCTGAGCGAATGTGGTCTATCAGTCTATATCATTGACTACCGAGCATAGTTTCATGTTATGTTTTTTGATATTATTTTTAAAGAAATTAATTTTATTTTTTTTTAAGTATTCATGGATAATACTTATCAAACTATAGAGAAATATATAAAAACCTTTGTGCTTTGTTTAAATATCTTATTTGATATCAATATTAACTTAAATGTTTATAAAATTATATCATGTTTAATGTTTATATGTTTTTTAGATTTTTTGGTCACCACCCTCAAAATTGAAAATCTATGTGTTTATTCTGTTCCAAAAGAAGATGGCTGACAGAAAAAAAATAATAAAATTGCATATTATTATGAAATCGTAACAGTCTACGTTTTGTTTAGAATCTATAATAGTATTTAAGAAAATAATACATTTTAAATATAACTGTTATTTTATCATAATTATAAATTTTGTTATGTAACCTTGATTTTTAATGTTATACTATTGAAAATAACTTGTCATTATTTTTTTATATTATATCTAAGTTAAATATTATTTTATTATATTAATTACCTACTATCTTATCGGATAAGTATTGAATTCAGTTCTTATTAAAAAAAAAAAATCATGCTATATATTTTTTCTGTTTATCATGTAAAGTTGGTGTGTGGAACTACAGGGTGATGAAGTTATTGTTATATCAATTTATTTTTCCAAATTTAATCATATTTATGTAAATAACTTGTTGTATTGCCCATAAAGAGCTGATAATTAAACTATTATATAATTAAAGAGGTTAGTAAAATAATTCCAAACATAAATTATAAGAATACATACGTCATACATGTATTTAATTGACTTTTTTTTAATTTTCAACAAAAAGCAATAGAAAATAATTTTATTTTAAACAAATTCTTTCATAAATAATAATTATATTAATAATTACAATTTATTGTTATTTATATTTATGATGAATAATAATTAATATTGTAGTTTAGACCTATCTATAATAGTATAGGATATAATAGATTCAGAAAAAAACAAATATGAATTATAATATTATTTATTTATTTATAGGCCCTTTAACAAAACATTACCTACAGAATAATATATCAGATTATATTATAATTCGTTTTATTCTTTGTCTATATGCTTTTTTTGATATGAAAATATTATATTTTATAAATACCTAGTCTTGCAAATATTTAAATATTCATATTTACACATTTTAATAATAAATAATGTTATCGAAAAATTGACCTTTATAGTTGGATTCTCAGTTGGGGTATATTTTTTAATTATTAAAAATACTAAATAGATACAATATATTACTAATTGCCATTGCATTATCTTTATGTAACATATGAAAGAAAAATGAAACATTACATTAATCACCTAAAATAATTAAATCTAAATCTACCAAAATAATCTTTTTTTAGATATGATATATCTTTTGTATATTATACAACCTGCACTTAAGGGCACTTTATGAAAAACATCTGGTAAGTGAACATAATTTAATATATTACCATTAATTCCGTGATAGAAGTCATAATGGTAATGTATTCTATTTGCTTATTTTTATGATTATAGTTAATAATATTAACAAAGTATACATTAATAATTAGTCATACGCATGGCTTCAACGCGATAAACTATTAATAATAATTTTAAATCTTAATTTAAAAAATATTTTATGTTTAAATTTAGCAAGTGTTTAATACCATACGTGAAGAGATTTCTTTAACATATTGTAATGGATATCTTGTCGTTTAGGAAACTATTGATAAAACCTAGTCAGTAAAGCATCTACAAGATGTAAAAAGAAAAAAAAAATTAAAAATAAGTTTAAAGCTAGGTAATGCGTTCAACATTTTGGAATTGAAGACGATATCGCGTATTGAAATACATCAGCAGTATAAAATTATTTTTTTTTTTTTTAATGAAAATGCATACTTATGTGATTTTATTCATAAATTATTGTTAATAATACTAACAATCTTGTGATGTTATTTAACTTCCGCGAGTTAAATAACAAAGAAAGCGCTGGGTCTATAATCTGTATTATATTATAATTATAATATTATACAATGTATACTGTAGAAAATACAAAGAAGAGATTCAATCGAAACGTTAAAATAATATAGCAACGGTGTTATATAACGTTATGATTACCTATTTATAAAACAAAATAAACTCAATATATCCTATTAACATCGCATGAAATTGAACTAAATGTGTATGGATGTGCGTGTATACTATATGGGTTTCTACACTGTTTAACATTTGATAAGAATATAAGATATTCAATTATTATACATATCATAAGTATAGCTTATTTAATTATCACGAGATGTCTTTTGTTCATTTATCAGCATTTGATATTTGATTAATGATTACCTGATGTACTAGGTTTTGCCGTGTAGAATAATACGTAATGCGAACACTAATATTCATAAAATATTATTTGAATTATAGTTAATATTCATTTCATTACAAATAAATTAACATTTTACGTTGTTTCTCAGTCGACGTTACTGTCGATAACTATATCTAACAGTTTTCCGCGTCTAATTCACTTACCACGCTATGCAATTAATTATTATACAAGTTTGGAATAAGTACGCACTTGGAAATTGACGGTTGATAGTTTTGTTTTACAAAAAACGTGTCGAATAACCGCGTTTGATATTCGCAAAGCCGGCAGGCGTATGTTCAAAATGAAATTTGCTGTAAGGCATTACTTGGATTGGTAAATTTTCGTCGAGGATTCAAAGAACATTGCTGTACATATTGTATTGACAATTTAAACGTTTATTTTGGGTACTTTCGTGTCAAAAAATTGTAATGAGATTAACTATTATGTACCTACGCACCAAGTTCCACAGTTACGAAAAAGCGTTGAATAAATAATAATACCTTTATTTCATATTCACCATCACCAATCGAATAGCTATTACATTCTTCTCATTAGATTAAATTATTGTATGACCAATATTGTCATTTGTTATGCGTGTGTTATTGTGGACTATTAAAAGTGAAAAGTGTTTTTTTTTGCTAAATACATTTCGGATGGATTTAATTACAAATATCTTGATATTAAAATATATGTATAATTATTAAAAATGAAGTAAATATATAAAATCACGGAATGAAACACGTAACAAAATTACAATATTATTATTATTGTGTTCAATTAAAATGCAACTGCATTATATTATGTTATAGCCGTTGCTGATAAACATAATATGTATAACAAAAATGTAAGTAATATAATTTATAAATATTCCAATTAACTTAGCTTTTGAAATCGTGTTCCTGGGTTAATTATATAGGCATTAGGCAGTATGCGTAATAAACAAAAGAAAATTAAGTCACGTGTGAGCTATACGAATAGATGTAGATAAGATAAATATATAATAGTAATAATATAAAACTATGAATATTATAAATTGTTTTGATAAAATAATATTTGTACCTAACTAGTTAATAATTCGTGGTTATGATATTATGCTCACGGATACGGTACACCATTAATCGCTACTAATATTGACATCCGGTTTTTGTATAATTTAATATTTACAGTTAAAATGTCAATAGTTATCATATTATTGAAAAAAAAAAATAAATAATAAAATATTTATTTCGATATCTACCTAAGTCGATTAACAAAGACTAAATGAATAATCTATGAAACTATAAAGTATGTATGTAGAATTATAATTTTAAACGTGGTACTTAGTCGAGAAGTAGGTTTAAAATTTATTATCGTTAATGAGATCACTGATTTTTCCGTATAGTATAATATACAAATATTCAAACCAAATCAAATTGACATGATGAGCATAATGTCATAAGTAAATAAAAAGCATGACAGGAAAAAATCGGGAAATTTATAAAAAATGACACTTTTTGTTAGTATTTTGAATTTGATATTTTGATATGTACATGAGTGTAGAGAGAGGCATAACTTATTTTTTGAAGTTGCTATGAAAAGCTTAAATTTTATTTATATTTGATTTTTTTATATTTACTTATAACCGAGTCTTTAGGTTCAAGTTGATTTTAAAGATAATTTTATACATAAGAAATTTAATTTTAACGAGATCTATTATTACATTTAGAAGAGATTTAGTACAGAGATTTGAGTAGATGGATATTTAAAATAAGTTTTTTTAGAGATAATTTTTAGTAGACTGATAGTATTTTCCAAGATTCTTATAAAAAAAGTTATAATAAAATACATAATATTCTAAAAAAATGTATTTGAATATATAACTAATTTATTATTTTAAGATGTAAATAATAAATATTAAATTTGAGATATGTATATGTATATAATTGCTAATTGTAACTTAGTAACTATAATAAGGAAGTTTAATAACTATGATTTCATCTTTTTTAAATAACTCTAATTGTATTAAAATAATGGACATTTTTTTTTATTGAAATTTTATTATTTGTTGAATAGTGTAATGTAACATCTGAAATCATAAGGGATATGGTTGTTAAAATAAACATTTTAATTACATAAGATTTAGCATTTTTTTTTTTTGACCTAGTTTTATAATTTTGCGAATGCTTTTATTAAATGGCAATCATGTTTAGAATTTAGATGATACTGCAGGTATAATGTTATCTAATAATTAAAACGTCTTTCGTCCTAACCTATAATAGATTTAAATTATCAGCATAAAGCTCTTCATACATGAATTAATTCAGTAGACATGAATACCTGAACGATTTAAAAAAATGATAGGTACTTAATATTGTTTGAAAAATGTTCAATAGTCAAGATTACTATACAATATTATAAATTGAGCTTACTCGTGTATTTATTTATACCTAGCATTTAAACAAACTATTATACTTTTTTTCAAATATCTTATTTATATTATGAAAAACATTAAATGTCCGGAAAAGCTTTTTAATCATAAATGTTTGATATTTTAAATTTTAAAAATAAATAAGATGACAATTTTTTTACGAGTAGATAAAGTACTTTACCTCAAAACAGAATGTATTTTGTTGAATTCATATTCTTGAATACTTAAGTTTAATGGATGTCTGTATATTTACTAATAAATACCTACCTATACCCATTCTACCATCTCAACATTTAAACGTATCTAAACATTGAGATTAGTTCCTTTATATGATGGGTGATGGCATTCACAAAACGTATAAAATTATATAACACAGGTAAAAATTATGGTTTATAAAATTCGTCTTCGTACATTTGTAAAAAGAAATAATAATTTATTCATTCCTCTAGATGAAGTAGTCTGCATTAATGATCGATTGATTAATGTAATTTTATTAGCGCTATAAATATTAATATTGTGGTTATACACATTAAAAAATCTGTATGAGTTTTTGCATATTTTGCAATCTAGATAAAATCTATACTTGTATAAATGTTCAAATGTGAATTATGCATACTTAATCTACTTTTACCTTGCACCTTTAATGACATTTATAATGTATTTGTAACCGCAGCTTTAATTATTTAATTTATTGTCTTTTGGTTTTTTACAAAAATTAATAAACAATCATTATTATAGGTATTCAACATTTATACATTGTTTGAAAATCATTTTGTTTTATAAACAGCACTTAGCATATCGTATATAACGAATAAAACCATTCATCTAACAAATGTGTTGTTTGAAAACGACTTTAAGATATATTTTATTGATTCAATTTAATATTTGCTTATGAACGTCTGCTTGATAATACACCGAGGTAGATTATTAATTAAATCACAGAATAGCATATTTTCATCTCGTAATAAAAATAATCGTCTAATTTAGACGACTTTTATTATATGTCTATTAAATAATATATTTTATTTTTTAAAACGCAGTGATGCAAATATCGCCGCTCATGTTTGTTCGTACGAAACATCGAAATCTAATAATATTATATAGTATGGTCTTTATGTTCCTCGTTTGTTTTATTATTTGGCTTCTAGAACAACCAATAGGAAATAGTATAGAATTTTTTTTAATAAACTATAATAATAGCTTATATTCATTTGTATTGCTCATCAATTATTATTATAAGTAGGTAACCATATTTTTACATATTTATTTCTTCAGAAACCTCCTACCTGTTTTAATGGGGTTACTCGAGGTTATCACCGAGCCTATTCTCATCATAGTTATAGAAAAAAAAATATGTACGAGTCGTTATCAGTATGTAAAACTCGGGTTTTTATCAGCTCACCGTGAAGAAAACGCTAACGTGTTGATAAATATTTAATATATTTACATATTATTATACATTGGATAATTTATATTATAGTAATATATATAAATATGTATATACACACACACACACTTGAATATACATACGCGCGGCACAGACTAAGAAAAATCAACCCTGCGTGAGTAGATCTATTCGCCGGTTTATTACAATTTATTATTTAAGTTAATTACGAATAATATAATAACTGAACGCACGTCACCGAATGATAATTTTACAATCGACGTTTACGCGTAAACGGATGCGACCGTTTCTAGGCTAATATGGCATGTACACTGCAAATAATGCTCGTGCGGCGCGCGACGAAGCCCTTATTACAACTTTTTAGCGGCTTCTTCAATTAATTAAAAACTATACACATCTATTATTATTACTCATCGGCATAACATCTGCGTTTGTCGTGCGTTAATTAGGCCGAAGGTTAAAGTGGAGGGTTTTCTTTATTTTTCACGAATGCATTTTGCTCGTCAACCGAAACAGCGCACATTTTTCTATCGGTTAACATACGCGGTGAATATTTTAAAAATTTCATCGTGTAAAAAGAATCTACATATTATCTATAGTTTAAATATTATGAGTATTTGTTGTAATATTACACATAAATATATTATAATAATATAATATCTACACTGCGCGAGAGCATGTTTTACACCACGTAGACCAATAAATAACCATGTGCAATAAGTAATAACTACAAAATAATAAATAATAATCAACATAATATGTTGTATATAGTTTGTACACATTCATTCTATTATTACTATATTATGGTATTATAAATTTATGGTATAAGTGCATCACGTATACGTAAATGATATTAAGTTAATAATTTTAAACATGCATAATGTTAATATACAGGTTGGTTATTTTAACAGTGAACATTTATTACATTAAAAGTATTATAGTTTTCGAAAATATTAATTTTTTTTCGTAATTTTAAGTTATTTGAAAAATAAAACGTAATATTTTTATATCTATATTGTTACGCATTTTTTTTTAAACTTTTTAAATTATGAAATGTATTTTTTTATGTTCAGCTAGATTTTCGTAGTAGAATATTTTTTTGAGAATTTTGATGTTTATAAATATCTAATAATTTCAAACAAGCAGCTATAATTAGTTAGTGGATTAACATTATGCCGGTACACTTTTACTACTCATCAAAACTTAAAATACTTAAAGTTATAATAGTTATTATTTATTGTATGCCTATTAAAAGCAATTTATGTGCCTATCAAAATTCTAAGAAAATATTTTGCTCAAGTGTGAATAATGCATGTAGAATAAAATGTATAGACAATTGTACTACCTATAATAGTAGGCAGTAGCACTTACTATACAGCGTACACGAGTATATTAGGTACATTAGCCATTGATTCAATAAAATATAAAAATGTGTCGTATGATATAGATTAAATAAATATTATTTTTTGTAATTTAAAATAAAAATGGAAATGCATTAAATACAATTAATACATTCATATTTGACAAAGGCTGTGTGTACTAAACACGCACGATATAATAGGTATAAATAGCTTTTATTAGAGTCTCTAGAGAATTCGAGATAATACAGTTGTGTCATTACTCATAATATCATATTGTTAAAAGTAAATAATAGTAAAAAAAGTTAATCAATATAGGTATATAATAAAGTATAGCATATTACAAATTTTTAATATTTTCAAATCGACAGTGTAGGTGTACAAAAAGGTATAAGTAATAAATACGACCCACGTTTTTACTTTAGTTTCGATATTTTTGTTTAAAGCACTTGGCGTTAAACGCGACAATAATTTTACATTCAAAATAATGGGAAAATTTAAAAGTAAATTATTGTATTTTATAAGTAAAGAAAAATATAATATAGTTAAATATACAAAATTAAGAAATAATTTTTGGACAGATAATAAATACTCATCGTAAGTATGTATATTGTATACTCATACATTTTTTTTTTTAATTTAATATTTGAAAAAATGATAATGTATACAAATAAATGTTTTTTATATATAAAATAAAAATATTTATTTAAGTAAATAATTTACAATAATATCATATGATGAATGACATGAAAGTGAGTTATATGTACCTACAATTTAGAGACTTGATGATTTGGTTTATTAGATGATCGGATAATGCTTTAGTTTCGTTTGCCAATTTGGCGGATTTTTAAAAAGCGTACTTGAGGCAAATTGTGAGATGAGTCGGTCGGGATTCGAAAAATGTTTTACTCGGGATCGTTTATAAAAATAATAAAATAGTTTCGTTGATATAGTAGATTTTAAAACGAGATTGAAGGGTTTTGTTTGATACGTATATGATATATATATAGATAGAATGCTTTGCTAATGACAGGAGATGTTCTAGAAAGTTTGCAATATAGTTTTTAATGTTTTTATACTTGAGTACTCGGTAGAGCTCCGGATAAAAATGTCAAACGCCCAAAATGGCTAAAGAAGATACTTTTGTTTAAGTATGTAGAATGAGTTTGTGAGCTAATAATAAGTTTAAAATTAAAGCGAAAGAGTATACTTTTAACGAGAGATGTCTCAAACTAATTTTAAAATAAATTTCAATGTCTCGTTTTTGGATCTCCTCAAAATCTACTAAATATTGGATCAATATAACTAGTATTACAAGCAGTATCTACTTACCTACTTCAAAACCTTAGTTATATAATATTTTTATTCGAAATAGGATGTAAGTTAAGACTTTATACTTATAAGCTCTTATAGTCGTTATTATTATTTATAGTATATAACTACATAATGTATTATACATGTTTAAAATACCATTTATTTTCAAGAAAATTGTCATCAACTCATACAATTTTCTCTAAATTGGTAACATCATACTATAAAACTGGTACAATGTGAATTTTTGTCACATCATATTTTGTACTAACTAAAATGGCTTATAAGTTATATATCTTAACTTTTTTATGAAGGTTTTAAGTTGGTTTAAACTGTATGTCTGTATGGAATTTATGTGCATATTATTAGTAAAGATACATCATACTGAATTAACACAGTTTTGTTGTTTTAAATTTTTATAAGATATAACGATTTAAATTGAACATAAATAGTTAATAAGCTATTTATTTTTTGTGGTACATGTTTGTGCAATAGTTATTTATTTAGTCATTCATTAATTTCAATAAAATATAAATCATTATATATTATCAAATAAAATACATTTATTATTTTAATTTCTGTAATATTGATATGGATTTGTGATAATACGTGTGAGGGAATATTAATTTAATAAGTATATAGCATATTAATAATTATTTTGTGTTGTTAATAGGATCTATTGGATAAGTGTATTGATTGGATCTTTTGTATTATGTGGATTTTTGTCGTACGATATAGTCTTGAAATGGTACAATTTTCCAGTGAATAGATTTAATATCAACGAACCACGGCACATATCTGAAAATCCATTTCCCGCAATAACAATTTGTCACAACGATCCTATTAGTTCAAATACAATGAACTTAGCCTCCATACTGAATTGGAAGCAAAAAAACAAAACCGACGAAGAGTGAGTATTTGTATACTTAAACATTGAATTTTATATTACCAAATTATATTCTTATATTATAATTTATAAAATAGTAAAACGTTAATTTATTATAAGTATAGTCAGCATTTTAGAGAAGTCAGAGACTTAATCTATACGAAATAATGCTCAATAGTAATTATAGAACTATTTTTTTTTAAAAATATTTACGGTCTATACATAGCTGTAATCTATTAATGTAGTAAGAATATTTCAAAGCACTTAATTAAGAAAAAATAAAATAATAAGAACATAAGAATAAGAGATGTAAGTGAAAGGAAACTATTCAATAATGGCACCTTAGAGAATATTTAATAATATTTACAAAAATAAATAACATTACCTATATTGACTTAAGATGCTCTTGGCTAATTTATTTTCAGTCTTCTAGCGGTAAAATCTATTGTAACAGTGATGGGCTAGTTTTTTAAAGTCCTAGTGGTTTGAAGTGTTGAAGATTAGTTAACCAAGAACATCCATCAGTATTTACTCATAAAATAACCACAAGTTGGATCCCATACGACCAAATTGGAGCTATCATAGTTTTATAAATGATATTTTTATTTTTAAGACTGTTTCCTTGATAACATTAATGCCTTTGCATTATGCATTAGGAAGTACCTATTTAGCATTTTAGAGTTCAATATAATATTACTTAATTACAAAAATCAATTCCATTAATGATGATATGAATTTTTAAGAACGTATATTATATTAATAAATAATTTTAGATAATTACTGGTTATTTTTTTAGATGGCAGACACTGAACGTTGTATATGAAATGTGTTCATGGAAACATAAAATCCTTAAACTAGAATATATAAATCCCGAAATCGTCTATAAAGTACTGAAAGTATGTCCAATTATTAATCAATTAAATTAAATCTTTGTTTTGTGATTATTTTAATACTAAAGCACGATATTTGTTATGTGTAATATATTTATGATTTAAATTAAAAAAATAAACACTTTTATTTCAACATTATTAGAAAAACAAATTATACTTAAATTATAATGATTTATGTTATACTTATTTTAGATTATTTTAGTAAGCTATAAATCGTATAAAGTTTTACGGTATGGGCATGAATTATTGAAGAATCTTATAATTTTTTTAAAATTTTTTGTCTTAATAATAATAATAATAATAATAAATATCTTTTAGCGACAAAACTACTGTAATTGCCTCCTCCTCTCAAACAAATTTTAACTAATCAGTAATAACACCACTAAATTTAACTTTAAGTTATACGTACGTCGTACCTATATTATTAAATTACAGTCGACTTTTGATAATTTGAAGTTAACGAGACTGTTGAAAAACTTCGAATTACCGAGAATTCGAATTGTTTAGTAGTTCGAAATAACGAGAGGGCAAAATAAAATCGAATTATAGAGAGTTAAGAAAAAAATTTTGTTTTTTATTATTGTACATATTAATTATTCCAGCAAATTAGGTTTTAGGTGGTACATACTAGAATTATTAGAGTTATCGACGACTCGACGAGTTAAATTACGATTAGAGACAATTAAGAAATAAAATTTATAAAATGATAAGGTTCTTACGATAATATTTTATAGTTATCAAAAACAATAAGCTAAATTTCTACATGATTGTTTAATAAATTATAAACAAAAAGATTATAAGAATACAGATAAAATACATTTGGTGAATATACTTCAAATTTCCGAGTGTTAAACGAATGATACTTTGAATTTTCAAGTGTTAGTGGCCAGTTTTCCCAAAATTTAATCTCGAATTACCGAGTGTACTTAAATATATTGTTTTTGTTCGAATTACCCACGCGTGATTTTCAAGGGACCGAGTATTTACTTCGAA
The DNA here is from genome assembly GCF_002803265.2 of Melanaphis sacchari. Taxonomy (NCBI): domain Eukaryota; kingdom Metazoa; phylum Arthropoda; class Insecta; order Hemiptera; family Aphididae; genus Melanaphis; species Melanaphis sacchari. The sequence goes on along the minus strand of NW_020271702.1, from coordinate 26,325 downwards.
TTACCGAAGGTTTCAAATTATTGAAGGTTTGAATTATCGAGAGTCGACTGTATTATTATTTAATCAGCAATACTAATATAATAATATAAATATTTCATATTAATATACTAATTTATTTATAATGAAATAAATTTGTTTGGAAAACTATTTATTTTTTTAAATTTAATATTAAATAAACATTACTATTCTAATTTAGAAGTAAAATATAAGAAAGCCCTTTCTTAAAAAATATTTTAAATTTACTAAATCATTCAAAATGATTGATAGGTACATTAATTGTACCTACTAACTTTTAGTTACATGCAAATGTCATATGATACATATATAGGTAATATTTAAATATTTTATTTTTTAATACTTATTTTAAGTATTATTTAATTATTATATATGTTAAGATGAATGTTTTCAAAAATGTGTTTTCACTTACAGGAATTTTCAACCAAATGCGAAGATACTATAAAACAAATTCGATGGAAAGATAAAATCATTGATCACCCTTGCGAAATCATGCAACCTGTATTTTTATTGAATAATTTATGTTTTAGTTTTAATGCTCTACCATACTATGATATGTATAGACAAATGCCATACAAATTGTAAGTTTATAAAGAACTTGTAGCAATAAAACAAATATACTTGAATATACAGAGTGTTCTAAAATTAATAATCTGGTCTCAAAAATCACACTTACTGTTATACTCGAGTAATTAATTAATTAATTATAAGTTAAGATAAGTTTTCTAAGTTAACAGTTATTTTATTACGATGTTTACAAATGCTCAGTGTGACTAATGAAGGGCAGAAGAGAACCTCCCTTACTTGCACTGCAGACAATATTGTGCCGATATTCAAGTGTTATTCAAATAAATCTATCCAAGTCGTCGATAGTAATTCAGCTAATAGAATTTATGATAATAATTTCCAGTCCATCAACATAATCTCTTAGATCGGTGTACATAAACATTGTCTTTTTTGTACATCTAAAAGAAAGAAATTTCAAACTGTAAGATTGGGAGGATGGGGTGGCAAAGGAAAAAGCGCTTTTCTGTTGGTTAGTTAACATTTTGATGATTGTATCTGAAAACTATACACTTATGATTTTGATCTTAAAAAGGTTGATAGAAAAATCACACACTATCGGTTCATTATATGACAAACTAGCAAAATACCGCACTCATATACTGAGGTCTGAAATATTGAGTGAAAACCACACACTATTTTTAGTTTACAAACCATTAATAAAAGATGACAGAATAGATAAAATTTAAGTGGTATAATAATCATATATTAAATTAGCGAACACTATACTGTTTAGTCATCATTAGTATTTTTATATAAGTTTTTGATATTTAGGTACGTATGTATGTTATTTGTAGTTAAAAATGACGTTTTTGTGATTTTTAACACTTTTTTTTTATTAAATTATTGAAAATTAAAACATTTAGACAGCAACTGATTAGTTCAAGTTATTGTCAGTGAATAAAAAAAAAAAAATCATAAGAACCACTTTTTTCGTTCATTTCAAAATACGGGTTCAAGGTTTATTCTATTGAAATTGCATAATAATTTTGGAACATTATATTTATTATATAATCATGCTTTAAATAAGTAGAAACTCAAAAAGCATTATAACCATGGATAATAAACTTATATTTATATATAATGCTTAAAGTATCTGACAGTATTTGTTCCTTTAAATTACTTTTTTTAATTGTAATTTGCTAACATCGAATTTCATATAAAAATTAAAATTTATGGTACTAATATTTATTTACAATAAATAAATAATTTATTTACAATAAATATTAGGCGTAAAAGAGGTATAAGTTTTAAATTTTAAACAAAACAATATAATAATTTATGTTGATAATTTTCATAGCAGACTATATAGAAATAACTAACTATATTTGAAATTTGTATAGAAATATATTTCACGGTACCTAGTACTTACATAATATGAGTCATGAATATTATGTTATTACAACGCTTAATTCATGAATATATTTATAATTTATTAATATGTATTATTTTAATTATTTTACACCTACATCTATATTATATTACAATTAATAATATTCAATTTTTTATACATTATTCACGTTTTTTATTTGTTTTGTTGCTAATTAGAATCGTTTTATTTTATTAGGCAAGATATACTTCAGACAGGAAAAAAATGGACAAGTTTAACGAGTAACTGGAATTTGGATGATGGTTACAATGGTAATTCAACATCAAATATACCATGGAATATGAAATCCACAGCGTTTTGGAATACTGTTGAGTTTATATTGGCACAAAAAGATTCAATTAATGGTTGTTCGAGTAAACAAGGATTCACAGTTGAGTATAATATACTAATTTTTAACTCATAATGTTTGTATTAAAATTATAAAATTATGCGAACGTATGGACATGTTAATTAGTTAAAATAAATATTTACGAATTTAAAGAAAGATAATTTATAAGATTGTATTTCAATATTTTATTTTTCTGTGATAGATTTTTCCTGAGATCAGTTTTGTGTAATTACAAAACGCATATAAGCTTACCAGTTGACACTAATTAATTTCATTAATTTATTAACAATTTCGGAATTGTACTATAATGTACGTTTTGATATCTGATATTAAAAGAATATAAAATTTATCAGATTATAAAGAAGTTATTATTTTTAAGGGAAATAGGAACTCATATTTTGCTAGTTTCATTACTTGGATTATTTTGGTTCTTCAAACGGATAGGTTGTAAGGAATGGTGAACTGAGTGTTTGAACAAATAGAACTTAAGGAGAGGTACTTAAAAGTCGTGATGAATGAAAATCATTTTTGTGATAAATGCTGAGAATATTGAGAAAGAATAAGTTACAGAATCGATGACGATATGTGTAGAATATAGATTATAAAATATGTAGATATGTAATATGTCATGTATAATATAATCTGGATATATAATTGACGGTCTAATAAATTAAATAACATTTTTAATAAAATTAATTTTTCAATGACTCAATGAGCATTTTATTAATTTATTTTTTAGATTTTTTTTTTGCTTAGATGATTCAATTCTAATTTCAGTTATTGAGATAGATATAAATATTTTTTTACAAGTACTTACTTGTTTTTATTTTATGATCATTTGTATTAAAAATGCAATAAATATAAATTTTTTTTTTTTTGCAGTTAGTGAACGGGCCGAGGAACGACACAATAATAGGCCGTGACCCGGTCACCAAATATCTTGCGCACGGAATCACACGCCGACCGATCTGTGATATGTGTATAGTGGTAGCAGTTCAATAAGTGGACGGGATCGCCGAGAAGACTATTGAGACTAGTGTGGTGGTGTGGTGTGTATATGTGTCGGTGTTGCAAAACTAAAATAAAGGTAACGGTATCTGGTAACTAAAGCTGCTGTAATATACAAATAATTTAAAATCCACAAATATATAAAAACAGCAACAGAAAATATGAAAAATGTAATATAATATAACATGGCCATTTTGCAAATTAAATAGATATAATAATATGCGCCCTTCTCTTCCTCGTAAAATGAATATATAGGTGCTGCTATACGAGCCTATATAAAAATACAATATAATCAGCCACTCTAGCTCAACCAAATGTAATAGTATTATATGACTTCAACCCTTATGGCTAAATGAATAAGTATATAAAAGGACGACCCTTATGGTCGAACCGAATACATTTATGCTTACAGCTATTAGAGCTGTGGCTCGTATTAAAAATGTAATGTGAATGATTTGCGCCCTTATGACCAAACAAATATAATAAAATATAATAATATAATAAATATAAAATATAATATAATGATAAAATATATAACAAATATAAACGTGGCCCTTCTGGCCCAACAAATAATAATAATAAAATAACTTACAGTTTGTGGAGCGCAGACTGGCCAGCTGGTTCTCCTGTAGTTACTAGCTATACGAAAATCTAATACAAAATAGGTATAATAATAAATAATTGCACGGTCACACACGAAACACAAAAATTTAATAAATGGCCCTTGTGGCTGTCGCACGTAAAAATATGAGAATAATAATTTTACAATTTAGAAATAATAATACAATGTTAAATATAATATAAAATAAGATGAAAACTGCAAACGCGAGTCGGTCTTACTCAATTACGTACGGTGGAAGACAAAAATACGGCGGCCGTGCTAATTAATATTCACAGCGATCCGGCGAGCGATAGTGGCGATTATCTAAATGTTATATAATTCACGGGACACAAATAAAACATACAAAATAAACAATAATTTAAATGGTGATTGTGTGTGTGTTCGATCGGCGGTGACTCGTACGTTCGCTCGTTCGTTATATAATTATATTGTTTATTATTGTGCCGCGTCCACGGCGGACATTCTCCCCGTTGAAAGTCTTGGATTTCAACCGATGCATGTCCTTCTCCGTCGGTAACCTACGCCGGTTTGACGACTGGCCAAGCGCATGTATGTGTCGATTGAGGTCCATGACGAACACATCATCAGAACCGGGATGCCAATCTGCAGGCTAAGCCCAATTCCACTGGCTGGAGGCAGCCATTCATCACTTATAATTACAATATCGTCCTTTGCTAGTTGCGCTCCTTACTGGTCCATTTGCCGCAGAACTTGATAGCGGCAGATATTCTTTGTTCTCGCTTCCAGAACATTTGCATCAAATTTTGCACAAATTTTGCCATCGCTAATAAACCTTAGGCTGCTATGAATATGTCGCTCGCCAGCACAACAACATAGTCCTCAATCAAAAGTGCGGTGAGTCAAAAACAGCCAAGTCGGAAGGATCACTGTTAACGAGTCATTGGTCTTGAGTTAAAGACAAACCTCGTTGCTGTGAGTATTCGCATTTCAGTATTTGTGCTTATGGTCAGATATAACTCTCCTCGAATGATGCTAACCTTTTACCGCACTCTCATATACCGCCAAATAGAAGAACTGAGGTGGGTTGGTGCCACTCAATACCTTCTTTCTCTAAATCTAAACACCGCTTTCTTCATCGTGAGACCAGCTCCTTCTGACACCAACAAAGTTTGTACCGGTATCACTATAAATCTTAGCACATTTCCCTCTTCTGGAGCATAAAACAACGCAACGTTGCGAACTTGCTGAAGATCATCAGCCATCTAAATGTATGGCTTTTGTGGAAAACATACAATGTAATAATATAATCACCGGATATATGGTCTTGCAAAATCTACACCTGTGACGGTGAAAGGCCGTGCATCACTCGTTCTCTGGGGTGCCAATGATAGGTGGTTAATGTGGATGTGCTGTTACGTGAACACAACGTGCCACTGATGCTTGCGGTTCTCGGTGACCTAACGGTGTGATATCGCCTTCTTACCTCGAACAGCAAGGCTGGGGTCCTCCATGAAAACTCAGATGATATTTTCAATATCAGGCGGAGTCACTTGTGTGCGGCAAGGTAGCACCGCGGGTGCTTATGTTCATAAGGCCGTAGCTCTGGTGGTTAACGAGCCTTCCACCCACGGTATCAAACCATCGTTTAAAGGATTCGCTCTCTCCGCAACGCTGTTTCTTGTGGTGCTTCATGTCGCTGCTCTGTGACAGATCTCTTTGCTAAAACACTCAGCTTGAACCATTCATAGAATTGTTTTCCTCTTCAGATTCAATCCAGGCATCCTAAGGGTGGGGCCCATTTTATCATCTTACGCAGTACCTCGTATAAAGTCATAACAACTTCTCCTCGAAGCGATTCCATTCTGGTGGTGCTCTAAAAATACATTGAATTTGTTTGCTACAGTACCAGCAACCGTACTGAGCAGTTCTTCATTCCCGCATTGATTACCAGTTTTGGATCAATCCTTCTCATCATTTCAACCGAACGGGTCGTTCCACCACAACCTTACCTCTAAAGCTCCGTGACCGGAACCTCGTGAGGAGTATATCGGCTGAGTTTTCATGTCCTATATGGTTCCCGCGACTAACTTCTGTATCGTGATTTGGTTATAGGTGGCACGACATACGTTTCAGGCGGCTTCTCTGACTATTCGCCACCTAACACTATAATTTGAGTCGTCCATAAGCAGACGATGTGAATGTTTATTTTCCATGACTCAGCAACATTGAGCCAACTCGATTGTCATAATGCTCCGTTCAACTCAAGTCGCGGGTGTGCTTCCTTTGCTTGGAGCCACTCGGTTTTGCGCATAGCATACAAGTACCATTCATCGCTGCTCGGTACGAATGTGGGCCTGACCCCATACAACCCTCCGGTATCACAAAACCGCGTAGCCATCCTATGATATCGGTTCGCCAGAGATCCGCCTTTCACCAGGAATGGACAACTCCTTTAATTGCTCTAGTTGATCATAAAATGGTCCATCTTTGCTGAATGTTTGCTGAAGTCGTGCATCGTCGTCTGTTGACCACAACTGTTGCAGAATATTTTCTTTCATAGACCGGTGACGAAAGCCAGAGGATCAAAAATTTGTTCAGATCAGTATAGCCCTTTTCGATACGGACCTTCTTTGGATCTCGCCATGATATTATGTATTGAAATGGTCTGCGAATGGTTTCCACTGTAACCCAATGACTTGACTGTGTCATCATCTCCTATGTCAGGGATCGTCAAAGACGCGCGGACGTATTACACACTGTACAGTTCAGAATTGAACACCATTTCCTCAACGGCAATTTTGCTGAATCTAGCACTAAGCTAACATCTTTCTGCAACTGAGCACTCTTCCTCTGTGTATCCGCCCTGTCATCAATCATCCATGTAAAAATCTTCAGAAATCACCTTTGACAGTGCTTCGGATGTTCATACTCAACACTTTTTCGCGAGCTTTATCGAACCAATGGGTGGATAGAAATGAAGCAGGAGTCGTTCATACGTGATCTGTTGTAGCTGATATGAGCGCAATAATTAGCTGGCTGGATCTCAAACAATTCGCTGTAAGTCCCAGTCTTCCTTGCCACCTTTATTTGCACTAAACATTTTTCTCTATGTCGGGAGTTGAACAAATTGATGCTTGCGGAAGCGAACTAGTATCGAAAATAAATCTTGCTGTGAACAACTGGACCACACCTCAGCATCATTAAGAGATAATCCAGATGCACTCTTAGCAGAGGCATCGAAAACTACTCGAACCTTTGTAGTCAAACTCGATGCTTTTGTTACCGAATGGTGCGGCAGATAAAAGCAATTCTGCGCCTGATTTGAATCCTCCATTAGCTCCACCATATGTCCCATTTCAATATTCACTCATAAATCGTATGTACTCATTCTTTAAATGCTCATCATGTTGCAATCTTTTTTCTACATTTAAAAATCGTGCGATTGCCGACATGTTGCGCCGATTTCACTGACAACAACTTAGTGGGAAGCCGTACAGCAAACGTCCTTCCTCATCACGAATCGTGTATTGCTTAAAATGTAGAAAAAGATTGCAACATGATAATCTACATGATATATTAATAAATTC